>NC_081358.1:33860478-34160478 GCF_030684315.1 Stegostoma tigrinum | reverse complement strand
TGCAAAATGTTTGGGGGGTGGGGGGACAGGAGTGGTGAGGGTGGGGAGTTGTTGCTACTCTAGTTGAGGGGGAAGGGTATGTTCACAATTAGTGGGTTTCAAAACAGTCCTTTATCATCTCAGTCCACAGTTTTAGAAAGTGCGCAAAAAGAAATAGGCGCAGTCATTTGCACTGTTTAAGCTCCCAAAGTAATGCTGCCTGGAACTTTATTTACAACTTGATGTATGTACAAACTCTGTTCACACATGCTAAAGCTTCAATCCCTTCCAGCTTTTTCTATTTAATCATGTAACTCTGACATCACCGAGTTCTTTAGAAATTATCCCCGTAACTCTACAGTGTCAAGTTGGACAAAAAACACTGCAAATATATTTTGAAGCTCTCCTTACATGTTAGTAGCATTGATTATTTTGACAGAATCAATCATTTAAATTCACAATAATTTTTATATCAAATGACATCATACTTTAAGCCTTAGTAATGAAGCAAAATGGCAGCAGCGAAGGGAAGAAAAAGAACCAAATGCCACAATCCGGATCCCACCATCTTCTGGAATATCTTGCCTAATATGCCCAAAGTCTTGGGGTGGAGAATTGGCCTGTGTGTCACATGAAGACCCATATCAGAAACTTGAAACTCTGAATGCATGCCATCCGCAAATTGAGGGACCGTTGACAACTATGCGACAGGAATTTTTCCCTGAATTCTGCTTTGCTCTATATTAATCAACCCCTAAAAGGAAGAAGGTATTTGTTTCACTTTACCTAACGCTATTCCTGTGTCTTGCATTGAGTGGTTGCACAGTTTGAAGTGCAGTTATCATTGTCTAAACAGTATGTCACAGGAAATTGCACTCAACCTTGCATTTTCATTTGCAATTTGTTTTCATGTCAGTGCAACTGAAACTTAGCACTATTTACTCAAAGGTTGTTTTATTCAAACTAATGCATTTAGGTCTAAATTTTAAGAAACAAAGATGAGTATGATGGAATAAGGTGCCTCCTGCTTCAAATTACAACATTGACTTTCATATCTTGATATGAATGTTTTAAATTATGTATTAGGCATTAAACTTTTCAAAATGTCACAAATAATGGTGTTATAATGACCGTTAATAACATGAGCAGCTAATTCAGGCTGTGAAACAGTCATGGTTTGTTTGATTTGATAATCAATCAGATAAGCAGACATTGCCTGTCTCACCATATAAAGACATTTCAGAATGAACATTTCCAGAGAATTGCACATATAGGGAATGATTAATTTTGGAACCTTTCTGATTTTGATTTTCAGTTTTACAGGTAGAAGCTGCCTGAATTTACAAATAAATGTAACAAACATGAATTCGTTCATCCTTTCTGCAGCTGCAGCCCACTTCCTTGCATCATGTTAGAAATACTAGAAAGTGGGTCTAAATAAAGCCTTTAGCATCCATGATTACATGCAGTCTTTATGTGTAAGAGATGTATCTGGTTTGTTGGATAGAGTCAAACTTTAATGTTGGCTTGTTTCCTTGATAAATTACTGTACAGAACCGAACTGTATTTGTGACTTATGTACATGTGCAAGGAATTTTTTTGTAATTAAAGTATGTTTTTTATATTTTAATAAAACTGTCATTACATGCTTCTGAAACTCAGGGAATCTGAAATTTGGAATGCGAATATATTGATCTACAGGAGAGAGTAAAATGTAGCCCAATAAAATCTGATTTAGTCTGTCTTCTTGTAAAATCAATGCAGTGGGGTGTATTGTCTCACGTTTGCTACTCAGGCCTACACTGTCCTGAGCCAGAAGATCATTGTTCATGTCCCATTTGTTCCAGAGATGTTATAATATTTCTGAGCAGACTGACATTAAAATATCTACAATGACGAGTGTTTGCAATAATACCGTAGACTCAGTGTGAGCATCTGGTAAAATGGGGGCTTCTGGTGTACAGAAGTAGTGTCCCCACCTCTGGACAGGGTCAAGTCCCACCTGATCTAGAGATACATGATAATGTCTCTGTACAGTTTGATGAGAAAATATCTACGAAGCAATGGGCCAAGGGATGGGGAATTGGATGAGAGTTGATATGTGCGTAATGGCCATTAAGGACACAATGGTCCAAAGGGTCTCTTTCCTTGCGGTAATATTGAATTTTCTCATGAGTTATGGAACTATCCTGCCAGAAAAATAAAACTCCAACTAGAATAACTGAACAGGATATTCCGCTTGAAGTTTTAAATTAATGAAGTCAATCAGTTCTGTAGAAGGGTCATTGGACCCAAAACATTAACTCTGCTTTTTCTCCAAAGACACTACAAGACCTGCTGAGTTTTCCCAGCAATTTCTGTTTTTGTTCATTATTTGTATAGATAATGATTTTATGTAAGTAGTTAACTGAAAAATTTACTCAGAAGCAGATTAACAGTAGTGACTGCCTCGAATCCAAATACCTAGCTCAGTTGAAAAATAAGTCATTCTTTGGGGAACTTAAAGGGGAGCAGAACATTATCATACAGGCAAATTAAAAAGAATACATTTTGTCCCATTCACTATCTCCACAATTTTATAAGTTATACATCATTCAGTAGAACCAAGAAAGTACAAAAATCTACATACAGCTTCTAAATTCCAAACTTCTTTAATTAAAGTAAGAACTGGAATTATTCAATGAATCGCAAACTTACTTTTATTCTTGGGAGGTGACAATGCTGTTCCTTCTAAAAACATAGTTTTGGATCAAATAGGAAAATGAAAGGCAAATCTGCTATGTAGCAGCTCTTTCATGAATACCAGAAGACTGAAAGATCTTTCATAATTCCGACATCATGACAAAAGCAGATTACTGTTTTTTTACACACCATCCCCAACCAAACCTCAGAGGCATTATCTACGTTGCAGTGTAGTTCAATACTTTCACTCAGATTCTGAAATTAATGATGTAGTAGTTTAATCAATGATCAATAATCATTATGTGAATAATAGCAATGAACAACATCTACAGGCAGTCCCTGGGTAAAGAATGGGTTCCATTCTCAGGTCTGTCCACATGTTTAAAAAAAATGCAGGACAGTGTAAAGCATCTCTTTGTTAGTATAAAATTGTGTTTGTAAGTATGTCCACTTGTAAGTAAGACACTCGTAAATCTTGGACACATTGTATCTTGAGTTTAATTGATCCTGACCAGTCAATCTTAACATTACCTTGTGTATTCCCAGTATGTTCCATTGAAGAAGTGGTTGATCATAATTATTTAGAAAATCTTAGTGTAATTCTCAGGAAATTATTACAACACAAGTAGATGCCGATATCTACAGAGCTTGAACACTGAGGAAATTGATACTGGGTGAAAATGATTACATAATTGTGCTGTGCAGTAAAAGACACATTCCTTGTCTAATACTTGAATTGACAAACTGTTTTCGTATGAACTTATTAAGTCCTACTCACCAATAAATGATAATTAACGGAACCTTTTACTCATGTCTGCCTTTTTGCAAACATTAAATTTAAGAATGTCATCCAAGGTAATGGGCAATTTGTAATTTAGTTGATTAATAGGGTCTGGAATATTCTATGTAAATTAGCTTTATTTCAGGCTATAACACCTGTAAATGTATTAATTGAGTTACATTCACCCATTAAAGTGTGCTAATGAATGATTCCCAGTTCCTAAAAGTGGCCATGGCCCAACTCTCAAATGTGAACACCCTGCAATTGTGCTTCTTCAGAAGGTTGCCTGTTGATTCTGTTCAGACTTTCAGCCAAGCAATATCTATGTTACCTGAAAAATAGCAGAGGTTTTGATCAGTAGAGACCTATTTTTTTTCCAGACTATCAGGCTTTAATTTATAGAGACAGACATAAGAAATCTACACTTCCATTCCCAGCAATTCATGTTTCAGTACTTCCCTAATCACCCTGTTCAGAGATATTATGATACACCTCTGGAACAGGTGAGACATGAACACAGCCTTCCTGCCTCAGACACTAAGACTGTGGCACAACAGACAATGCTGCAAGTCAAGTGAATTCCCAGCTACTGCCTGAATTGAATTTACAACGAATAAATAATTAACAGCTGTCGTCACCTTTTGTTACTGAGCAGTGTCATAACATGTTTGAACAGCCTGATTAAAAAAAAGTACAGTGTAAAGATAATTAAATTATTTATTGAATTAATAACAAATTAAGTAAAGTAAGACAACTCATTTTGCTGTACGATCTCTAGTTTAGCAATGCTGAACGAGGAAGAAGAAAATGTTGAAGAGAATCAAATAAGCAAGTTGAGGGGACGTAGCAGCACAGGCAAAGACATCATGCCCCTGTTTATAGCTGCCCTTTGCAGAGAGTGCACTGATGTGGACTGATGTTCCACAGGGAGTTTGTGGAACTGATTGTGTACAATTTGTGCTTCACAAAAAGGCCATGGAATGACTTTTGCCAAAATGATTTTAAGCTTTGAACCACATGGCAGAAACCTCACAATGGAAGTAAAGGCGACCACAGTCCTCAATCTTTAGGAATTTGAATTTGACACACTTTTCATGTGGAATCCCAGAGGAATAAACAGTTTAGCTGCAGTGATTGAAAAAATTATCAATGTGTACCTAGGCCAATTGACAGCCAGATTCCAACAAGTTAGCTTTTCTCTAGTTGGAAGCAAATAACCTGTTGTTCTTGCTTACTGTGTTCAAGACTGACTTCTGAAAGGGCAATACATAGCACAGCAACCCCTCGCCAAGCAAGGATCTGCACATCAGTGTGAAATTGTGAAAAACTAGTGACCAAATTAAAAGAGACACTGACTGTGAATTACATATTATTATTGGGAAAACACAATTTAATTTGATATTACCTAAATCATGTAAGTTAACACTGTACAATCTTACATATTTTCCACCTAATTAATCCGAGTTACTGTTGCTTATTTTGCTGAGGACTTGTGTTTTATATAAATTTATTCATCTTCATTTGTTTTGTCGTATCCTCTACACTTAGCCCTTGGATATGAATAAGACTGGTGGGTAGAAAATTGAAAAGGAATAAGCAAAAATTTATTTAAGCCTTTAGTCACTACACAAAATGGACATCCAAAAGCAGATAACGCGGTGTGGAGCTGGAAGAACACAGCAGCCCAGGCAGCATCAGAGGAGCAGGGAGATGAAGCTCCCTGCTTTCCTGCTCCTCTACTGCCTGGCCTGCTGTGTTCCGCCAGCTCCACACTGTGTTATCTAAGACTCCAGCAACAGCAGTTCTTACTATCTCAGATATCCAAAAGTAGGCATTTGAGAGAGTTCGGAAGTAGATCAGAAACTTTGAAAATTATAATTTACATTAAGGTGTGCATTTGTGTGGAAATCTTTGACAGCATTCAACTCTATGGATGAAAACACAGTTTTCACAGCCCCTGCTCTGTTCACAAACTGAATGCAGGCTCTCCTACAGAGCAAGCTCTCCTGGAGATCATCAAAGGCCTAGATGTTAACCAAGCACGTAACTGTAGTGTTGGGCTTAAAAACAAAATCTTCAAAGTGGACTATTAAATTTTAATTGTTGGACATGAGACATCATTAGTGGGAACACACTAGAACAATATATCTGTGATAACAAAGTGTGAAGCTGGATGAACACAGCAGGCCAAGCAGCATCTCAGGACCACAAAAGCTGATGTTTCGGGCCTAGACCTTTCATCTGAGAGTGCCCATTTGATAAAGCTTTAGCCATAGATAGAGGTGCGCTTCAGGGAAAATCATGTCTAACTAACTTGCTGGAGTTTTTTTGAGGAGTTGACAGTAAAGGTTGATGTTGGCAACACCTTTAAGAGCATGTGCTTAGCCTCCCAAAAGGTGTCAAACAAGTGCCACGTGACTGACCTGTAAAGGAAATTATAAGGAACAGAATGAAAGGAGCAAAACCAATGTCAATAAAAAAATTGGTTGACAAGTAGGATACAGAGAGGATTGGTTAATTTTTTTTCTCTCTGGAGGAAGGTTTGTATGGAGTTCCACAGAGGTTGGTATTAGGATCATTGCTTTTCCTAAATGTTCTAGATCACTGTGTGCAAAGGAAAATTTCAAAATTTGTGGATGACAAAAACCTTCAGAGGATTGTAAACTGTGAGCAGGAGAGTTTGGAACTTCCAAAGGACATTGGTATATTGGTTGAGTAGACCAATAGGCGGCAGATGAATGTTGAAAACAGAGAAGTATGAGGTGATGCACTTTGGTACAAAGAGCATAGAGCGACAGTATAAAATAAAGGGTATTATTCTAAAGAAGGCACAGGAGCAGATATACCTGAGTGTCTATGGAAAGATGTCTTTGAAGATGACAAGATGGCTAGAAAGAGCTGTTCATACTGTATTCTGGGCTTCATCAATAGGGATATAGTGCAGGAGCAGGAAGGTTATTATAACAAACTTATATTGGACACTAGTTAGATCTCAGCCTGGAGCATTGTATACAGTTTCAAAAAAAATACATTAGAGGAAAGATCTGAATGGATTAGAGAGAGTGCAGAAAATATTTGCAAGATTGGTCCCAGGGATGAGACACCTCAATTATAAGGAAAGATTGGGACTGTTTACCTCAGAGAGGGGAAGCTTAGGAGGAGTTTTGATTGAAGTTTTCAAAATCGTGAGAGGTCTGAACAGAGTGGACAGGAAAAAAAATTATTTCTACTCATAAATGTACCCGAGGAACACAGTTTTAATGCATTTTTTTCTTTTAAAAAAGTAAATATGATGTGAGGAAAACTTTTTTCACAGAGCAAATTTGGAGGTAACTGCTTTGGAAGTATGGTGGATGCAGGTTAAACTAAGGCATTCAAGAAGGCATGGAATAACGGGAAAAGACAAGTGATGGACTCTAAGTTAAAATGTCCAGAGAACCAGTGTGGACACAATGGGATACTCTTCCTGCACTCTATCAATTCTGTGATTCTGTAAGTAATATACAATTCTAAATGCTATTGAATTCTTAGAGTGCCCAAATTATATATTGTGGCTTTACATTTGGAAGCTCCAGCAGCTCTGCTGTCTTGCACAATGATACCCATTCATCTGTTCACCGCCTGATCATCTTATCCTTCTTTCAGGGCTGACATTGTTTGCAATGAAGGGCTGGGTGGGGGAAAGGGGCAGGGTCGGGGTGGAGGGAGGTGCGCTCAGACATTTCCTCCAATCTGGAGGGATTTTCCATTTCTCTCACCTGCTCCTGGCCACCAATCTGGTGTCAGTATCCGGATCACGTGCCCATTTTTCTGAGCAGCCACCCACACGCTTCTGATTGTGGTGAGCTGACCAGCTTGTGCCACCTTCACTCGGATATTTCCTTATGTGGAGGAGAAATACGCAATTATTAAATATAACATCACAGCCATTATATCATTTTAACTCTCAAATTATTTACGGTTAGCATTTAAGTGAGTTCTGAAGAAGAGTCGTTCTGATGTGAAATATTAACTGTTTTTCTCCCCACACATGTTACCAGACCTGCTGAGTTTCTCTGGTATTCTCTGTGTTTGCTTCAGATTTTCGGCATCTTCAGTATTTTTCTTTTATTGCTGGATTACACCCCGTCTTGGTCATAAGTAATATTCATGCTGTAGAGGTGCCAGTCAACACCAACATGAGAGAACCCAATCATCTCTCCTTGATATTCAATGGCATTACTGTCAATCCATCCCCTGCAATGAAAATCCTGGAGGTTACCATTGACCAGAAACTTAACTGGAACAGGTCATATAAATACAGTAGCTACATCAGCAGTTCAGAGGCTAAGAATTACGTTGGGAAAAACTCACCTCCCGACTTTCCCAAGCCTCTGCACCATGTAGAAGATACAAATCATAAGTATGGTGAAACTCTCTCCAATTTTCTAATTAAGTGTAGCTCTAACAATATTCTTGATACCATTCAAGACAAAGCAGGCTGATTGTTTGTTACTCCATCACACCTCTGCAAATCTGTCCCTCTACCATTGATGCACAGTGGCATCAGTGTGTATAGTCTCCCATACAGCCAGCAACTCACTAAGGTTCCTTCAGTAACTCCTTACAAACCCACAGCCTCTACCACAGAATGAGGGCAGCAGATGCATGGGTCCTGAGAAACCACACACCATCCTGATGTGGAACCAATTCCTTTTGGTTGCTGGGTCTACACCACGTGATCTGCAATGGTTCAAGATGGTGGCTCACTACCACTTTCTCATTGGTATTTAAGGATGGGTGACAAATTCTGGCACATGCAGTGATATCCACTTCTGTGAAACAATAAGAAAAAAGTCTCCCAACAATATATGAACAAAAGATGATACTATTATCTATCATAATACTGGTTGTGTAAACTAGCAGCTCACAAATTGGCTCGCTTATTTTCTCACATTACGATATGCCTATGCTTAAAAACTACTTTGTTGTTTGGTCAATGCTTTGTAACATCCATAGATTATTACAGCTTTTTGTCGTTTGGGATATCATTACAATGTGCTGATTTGCAATGATAAAAACAAACTCTTAATCACAAGTCTGCTAAAATAAGACTAGCACTAGTAATTTAACAAAAATAACATTTCCTATGTAGCAATTTACATTCCACAGTCTGCTGACTTTTATACACTATTAGAATGGCTAGACATTTTTGTCTATTACAGCCACTGCCAAGAAGTAATTAAAATTTGTTGACAAGAAAAATTGCTAAATGCTTCATGAAAGCTACTTGCAGGAGCAAAAACAGCAAAAAGATTCGTTCTACTTTGATAGTGCAATCTTATAAAACAAATTAGCTGTTGAGGATTGTTAAACTTGAACGGATTCAGAAAAGATCTTCAAGGATGTTGCCAGGGTTGGAAGGTTTGAGATATGGGGAGAGGCTGACTAGACTGGGGATATTTTCCCTGTAGTGTAGGATTCTGAGGGGTGACCTAATAGACGTTTATAAAATCACGAGGGGCATTGATAAGGTGAATAGCTGAGGTCTTTTCGCAGGGTAGGGGAGTACAAAACTAGAGGGCATAGGTTTAAGGTGAGAGGGGAAGGATGTAATTGAGACCTAAGGGGCAAGTTTTTCACACAGAATGAGGTGAGTGTATGGAATGAGTTGCCACAGGAAATAGTGGAGGCTGGTACAATTACAAGATTCAAAAGGCACCTGGATGGGTATATGAACAGGAAGGGTTTAGAGGAATATGGGCCAAATGCTGGCAAATGGGATTAGATTAATGTAGGATAGCTGGTTAGCATGGACAGGTGGATTGAAGGGTCTATTTCCCTTCTGTACAGATTTATGGCTATATAATACAAAATTTGAGTATTACTGAGAAATGGCATATGTTGTCAAAGCTTTTCATCTTGCACACATTAAGACAATTTTCAAGAACGCCAATGTCAGGGGAGATTCAGCGTACATGCTGTTTGAGCGGAAAGTGCTGATTGGTTTGCAGGCAGGTACATTGGTAAGAGACATTGTCGTGGAGAAACCCTCCAAGTTAAATTTTTAAAAGCCTAGTAGTTAACTGTCAATCATCATTAACATTATTAACTCACACTCACAAGGAAATTAGGGCTAGATGCTTAAAGTGGATGTTCTCAATATGAAGTGCTTGCCTCCACCTAGATGTCCTTTTTTTATCTTACAAAATAAAATAATTTATGGAGTGTGGGTATTACTGACAAAGTCAGCATTCCTTGTCCATTCCCGATTTCTCTCGAGCCAGTTCTGAGGAAGGGTCACCAGACCCGAAATGTTAACACTGGTTATTTTTTTTTCTTCACAGATGCTGCTAGGCCTGCTGAGCTTTTCCAGCAACTTCTGTTTTTTGCTGCCTTGAGAAGGTGAGTTGCCAACTGGTACTGCAGTTCTGTACTGTTGGCTGGGGATTTCCTGGTTTTATAGCCAACATCTGTGGAGCATAGGCAAGATATTTTCAAGTCAGAATGGTTAATGATAGGGAGAGGACTTTACACAAATTATATCCCCCTGAATTTCAGGCTTTGTCCAGATGGCTGTTATTTTGGGTTTGGAGGATGCCATCAGAGAAGGTTGTGGCGGTACATCTTATGGAAAGTATATGTTCCGTGATTGCTTTAAAAACTGGATACATTAATGAGCCAAGGGCCAGCATAACACCATGTAATCAGCAACAAACAAGCAGTAGTATGCCAGATTACAACGTGTACATAACCTGCAGTTACAGAGCAACTTGCTACTTTGCAGTTAAGTAAACTTGACTGAGATTTATAAGAAAATTGAATCTAAGCTATTTACCCTTCCGAAATAAGCTCAGCAATTCTGTTCAGAAAAACAATACATTAATTTAAATGGTGATCAGAAGTGATACTTTGTTAATATAAAACAATGGCATTGCTGGGCACTTGAAAACTAGAGGAAAAAGCTTCAGGGAAGATTCAGTGCAATGCAGAGGCTGCATTTACACCAGTACCCCAGAAGCAAAGTCCTAACACAAGCAGTGTGGGCTGTGCAGTGAGCACTTATTAATGATTTTGCCAGATCAGTGGTTCATGAGGACAGCAAGTCCATTTGAAATTGCGCTGAAAAAACTACGGATTACAGTTGAGACAATCTTGGGTGCCATTTCAGTAGAAAAGAAAAATGTGTACAAAACATAAGAGCTTGAGCCACAACCCCAAACATTCATGGAAGAACCAAAACAAAATAAGTGAAGCCTGTTGTATTGCTCCTCAACATAGTTATGGAGCCCAGAGACTATAAATCTCCTATGTATTGACAACATTTGCAATAGAGGGTGTGAGGAAGATGACTACTAAACGTTCTTGTATGATTTGAGAGGATACGCATGACGTATCTGAACACAAACATTGTAACTGGAGAATAAAGCTAAGATTTTGAGAATGAGCTATTGTAGAACAGGATAAGGAGAGGTCGGACAACATTGGATTGTTTACACTGGAGCTTCAGAGGCTGCGAGGTGAACTACTGGAAGTATATACAATTATGAGAGGCCATGGATAGGGTAGATAGTCAGAGTCTTTTATCACAGTGCGGAAATATCACTTACAAGGGATTATAGGTTTAAGAGGGGGAAGTTTAAAGGAGATGTTCAAGGCAAGTTTTTACACAGAAGGTGGTAGGTGCCTGGAATGCATTGCAAGGGGAGATGGTAGAAGCATCAGTGGAAGTAGTTAGCAACATTCAAGAGGCATTTGGACAGATACATTAACAGGTAAAACTAAAGAAAATATTTATGCAACAGCAACCGGAATTGACCCAGAGATATGCTTAGACATGCAAGCATTTACACAAAACCTGCAGCAGGAAAACGTTCAAGATAACAAAGTGTGAAGCTGGATGTACACAGCAGGCCAAGCAGCATCTCAGGAGCACAAAAGCTGACGTTTCGGGCCTAGACCCCCTCTCTGATGAAGGGTCTATGTCCGAAACGTCAGCTTTTGTGCTCCTGAGATGCTGCTTGGCCTGCTGTGTTCATCCAGCTTCACACTTTGTTATCTTGGATTCTCCAGCATCTGCAGTTCCCATTATCTCTGATCGCAAGAAAAGGTTCATTGGGGAATATCATACCCTAATTGTGTAACTTTTCTTTAGTGCAAATGATGACTGTGATGAGTCTGCACTTCTTGTATCGCGTCAGGGCATTCTCATGTGATAACTTTAATTGTGCCTTAAGTTGCAGGCCATTAGCTGTTTCTTTCTGAAGATTGGCTGCATTGATGTTGGCTGTAATTCATCAGAGACTTGAAGCATTCCTTCTGCCTTAACATCTATACCACTTACTTCTGCATTTCGTGGAACATCTGCATCTTTATTACAGTTTAGTTGTCTGCTCATTGCCTCCAAAGTAACCATTTTGGTATGACGTTTATAGCAGGCATTAAGTCCTAGCACTGCATTTTTTATTGGAAGTAGTTGTAGTGTGTAGTCTAGGTGGGGGAATTGTCAGTAGTTTCTGCCAAATCATTTCCAGTGGTTTGTCCTGATTCTGAACACTGGAGCAAGTGTTTCATTTTTAAACATGTATAATTGAACTGTTCTGTAGGAATATAGGAACAGGAGGAGGTCATTCAACCCTTTGAGCCTGTTCCACCATTCACTGAGATCATGGCTGATTTGTGGCCTAACTCCAAATACCTGCCTTTGGCCCATATCCCTTAATAACTTTGCTTAATAGGAATGATCTATCTCAGATTTATAAGTAACAACTGATTGACTATCAACTGCTGTTTGTGGAAGAGAGTTCCTAATATCTACCACCCTTTGTGTGTTGACGTGTTCCTGAACATCTCTCCCGAAGGGTCTGGCCCTCATTTTCATGCTGTGCCCCTAGTTCTAGGATTCCCCAACCAATGGAAATAGTTTATCTTCATCCATCCTGTCTTTTACTCTTAATATCTTAAAGACTTCGACCCTTAATCTTTTAAATTCTTGAGCAAACAGGACTAATTTGTATAACCTCACCTCACAACTTAACCCCCAAAGTCCAAGTATCATTCTTGTAAGCCTACATTTTATTACCTCCAAGGCCAATCTGTTCCTTTTTAAGGTCTAGTGCCCAGATCTCCTCAAGTGTGGTCTAACCAGGGTTTCGTATTCCTGCACCATAACCCCTGTGCTTGCAATTGATTTTTGGATCCAAATGCAGTCGGCTTATCATCTTGCATGATGCACACACCTAGAGCTTTCTGAGATGCGTCAACATCTGGGATCTTCTTCTTTCTTCATGCGTGATACTTCAAATTAGAAGTTTCTGCTGACAGTGCTTTTTTGAGTGTTCAAACATGTGTTGGTTGTCCTCTTGTCAGATGTATGAGCCCTTTCACTAAATAAGAAATCATGTCATCTGACTCTTTTACCTCATGTGTTGTGTAAGTTTGTCTGTATTTGGAATTAAGGGAACATAGCTCTAATTCCAGATTATGATTTAAATGTCAACCAATGTTTGACACTTGTTTTCAGAATAAGTTCTGTCTTATAATAGATGGATTATTTTTGGTTCATTAAAGAAGCCTTGCATCAGTCTCTTTTGTTCCGGGCTGTAGTACTAAAGGGAATTTTGGTGATTGAATCAATATATTTATAGTAGTAGTGTGAATGTAAAGTAGTGCGCTCCATTGTCAGCATTATGCACATTGCTAACTGGTTCATGGCTAACTACTCTGATGGAACCTGTCACTGAAACCACTTGATCTACTCTCGATATTGAAAAGACAGGTCTGAGTGAATTAATTCAAAATACACTCAGAGCCACTCACAGTAAATTTCAACAGACTGCTAGACAGCATGCCAATGACTACTGGTTGCAGCTTTGTCAGAATATCCGCACATTCTTCAACACAGCAGGTGCTGCAGACATGCATGAAATGATCAAAAAGACAAAAGAAAATGCCACTGTAAACAAAATCATCACTGACTGCAAATATAATTTGAATAGATTGGTGAAACACTTCCTTCAGTTGTATTACTAGGAGAAGATTATCGCCAAGAAAACTCCATAGCCAATAGAGAACTTTATTTCATTGCAGAGTTGGATGTTAACTGCACAGTTCAGGAACTCATCAAAGCTAATGCATCCCATGGGCGTTGCTCCAAGTGCTGTTGCTATATCACCTGAAACCAACAGGCATGGGAACTGAGCAGGCTCAATAAAGAATAACAATGGATTTGAAACAGTACCCACGTCTCTCTTTCCACTGCTGCTGCCAGACCTGCTGAGATTCTCCAGCAGATTCTGCTTTTAGTTCAGATTTCTGGCATCTGCAGTGTTATATTTTTGATGTTTTCTATGATGAGCTGGAGTTTGATTTAAGGGCCTCCTGGTTACCCATGCCTTCTCTGTGAGGATGGCAGTGAGCAAACTATGAAGATGGCAGACATTGACACTGACACATAAGAAATGATCACTGATGTCTGATACCTGTGACTTCTGAAAGCTGACTGGTTGGAAGGGCATTGGAAGACGCCAGCAGAAAAGAAAACTCAGATGATGAAAAAAGAAACCAGTGAATGATGCATGATGACCTTTGATCTCCCTACTATTTAAGAGCCTATCTATCTCTGTCTGAAATACACTCAATAACTTGGCCTCCATAGCCCGTTGCTCCCTTCACAATACCCCTTCCCCAACTCCCAACAAGCAATTATGCCAAGAACTGTTCCCATGTTGCCAAGGGAATTTCCAGGTTGATAAGCATTAATAAAGCTATCACAAAGTTAATTTAATTCTGGTTTAGTGCTTCAAACTAAATAGATTACGGAAATCAAATTAGCTAGCGAGGATATTTATTAAAATAAGCCATAGCTCTGTGCATAATGTGAACCATGTGACACAGGCCTGAGTTCAGAAATAGCCAGCTCACTGTTTTCCTTTCCAGGAAGTTGCAGCTTCCTCAGTGTGAAAAGATATAGGGGCATAGGTAGCAGTGATGCACTGGAGCTTAGTTCAAGGAGGTCAATTTGAGAAAGTGAGTAATATGTCCTGAAAAGGTCAGGGGCTCTGGGGAGAAGGTCAAGAATCTGGAGAAATAGGTCAGGAACCTGGGGGGTGAAGGTCTGGAATCTAGGAAAGTGGGTCAGGAGTCCGCGATTGAAGGTTAGAAATCTGGGGAAGCAGGTCAGGAATTTGGGAGTGAAGGTCAGGAATCTGGGGAAGCAGGTCAGGTGTCTGGCGATGAAGGTCAGGAATCTGAGGAAACAGGCCAGGCTGGTAGGGAAAGGTCAGAACTTGAGATAGAGAAAAGATCAGCATCTTGGGAGAAGGAAGTAGGCAGGAAGCTGTTGACCAAAGAAGCTCAGGGTCATGGGGACAGGGGAGAAAGTCAAAAACAAAGGGAAGAAGCTCAGGAATTTCGGTAGTAAAAAATCAAGAACATGGGAACAGGGAAAAGATAAGAACTTGGGAAGAGGGAAGGTCAGGGGTTGAGGTTGGAGACAAGGCCAGGAACTTGGGCAGAGTTTTGGGTAGTGGAGAGAAGCTTAAGACTCACTCTTTTCTTTCTATTTTTAACTACTTTGAAGGCACTTTTCTGCACTGCCTTTATCACCGTCTGACATTAGAATGTGGCTGATTTGTACGATTTATTTTAAAAAGTAATTTTTTGAAGTACAATTAAAAGTACAAAATTAGCTGCATCTTGCTTTACCACAGTACCAATTGGACACTCCAAAATCATTAACTTTGTTATAGATAATCTAATTTCCCTCAAGCGAACTCTTTCTAATTTATTTAGAAATGATTTAATTAAGTTTTCTAAAAATAGTTTTAAGACATTTAACTGGACCATTACTGGTAAGCTTTGTTCTCTCTCAGAAGGTACCGGCTATTACTGTGGTACTCAATTCGGTGTGAAACATCTCCTGCTTTGGCTCAGGAACCTTCCTCTGGCAACGGCAGCCCCTGTCCACTTCCCTGCTCATTCCTTGTGACTCTTGATTCCCTGACTAATCAAGAATCTATCTATCACAGCCTTAAACGCAGGGGTAAACATTCTCACTGAAATGGATTCACAACCTTTAACACTGCTGTAACTAGGTATTGAAAATATACATTAAAGGTTGCAGAACAATGTAAGAAATATCACTTCTTATTTAAAATTCTGACAATGATATTTCGTTGATTCATCCCAGACCTGCTAAGTAATATGCACTTATTAATTCAGACAAAAACAGAGGATGGTTTGCAAGTAACCACAACCACAGGAGAGGGGAAGAGTCACCAGCCGTATCAAAAGACTAATTTGCAAACTACTGCTTTCAATTCAACACTTTATTGTCTTCCACTTTCAACATTGAGTTCAATAATTTCAGATTATAAACACTGCTGCCATTTTTGGGGATGGTAGATGTTGGTAAATGCTGAGAGGACTGTTGGGGCAGGGTCCTTGTACGTTTAAGGCTGTGATAGATAGATTCTTGATTAGTCAGGGAATCAAGAGTCACAAGGAATGAGCAGGGAAGTGGACAGGAGGAATGTTGGATCTGACATGATCCTATTGAGTGGTGGAACAGGCTTGAGGGGCTGAATGGCCTATATCTACTCCTATTTGTTAAGGCCCTATGGCAGAGGATCTGTTTTTCTTATTTTCAACTCTTTCTCAGCTTGGATTTTACTTCTTTATTTTTCCCTTTTGTTGTTTAATTTCTCCTACTTTGTATCTTTCCCTTTGTTTTTTTTTCTGAACACTCCCCTTTCCCGGGCTCTGTATCTACTTAAATCCTAACCCTGTACATCTTTCACTTTGTCCTGCTTTTGTTTCAGATTTTCAGGATCTGCTGCGTGTCACTTGGTCAGCAGTATTAGAAATACTCCTGTAGAGGGCAATGCAGAATTGCTGCTTGGTAACAGCAGCTTTTGTCAATTTGAAGGATTCTCAGCTGGAAAAGGTTTGACATTTGCAATGGTTTAAAATAATCAAAATGCAGTGCTATGAATTTCCTTTCTCATTTTCTAGTTTGATTTGAGCTGTCTAAACGAACTGTTTTGAAATGTAAACAAAAACTTCCAAGTTTTGATCTCACATCAAAATATGAAAAATAGGTGTAGGAGTAGAATATTCGCCTCTGCGAGCCTGCACTACTGTTCAATATGATAATGGCAGGTCATGCAATTTCAGTATCCCATTCCCACCCTCTTACCATTCCCCCCGACTCCTTTAGCTGCAAGAGTCACGTCCAGTTCCCTCTTGATTATATCTAATGAACTGGCCCCAACAACTTCATGTGGGAGAGAAGTCTGCAGGCTCACAACTCTGAGTGAAGAAATTCTTGCTCATCTCCATCCTGAATGGTTTCCCTCTTATTCTTAGACAGTGACCCTTAGTCCTGGATGCCCCCAATATCAGGAACATTATTCCTGCATCTAGCCTGTCCAGCCCCACGAGGATTTTACATGGTTTTATGAGATTCCCCCCTCATTCTTCTAAATTCCAGCAAATACAAGCCCACTCAATCCAATCTTTCCTCATACGTCAGTCAGGTTAAAATTCTGACAGGTACAAAATAATGGGGGGAAGTTCCTATATATTTTTTATAATAATGTGTTAAGAAGATAAATCAAAAATATCCCAATAACACACATATTTTCATGAATACTTTCTAATAATTTGTGAATAAAGTGCTGCCAGCATGGATCATTGTTACTACAAATATTGTAAACTTATTCCTTTGTAGATAAGAAAAATATACATGATGGAAATCTTTAAAAAATGGCAAAAAAGAACTGACAATAGTGTGTAACTCTGTGGGCATTTGTAAATGCAAAGTTAATGTTTCAATCTTCTGGGTTTTCATTACTCTCGTAATTGGTGACAAATATGAACCTGCCCATCCGTGATTTTGTCCTCTTTTTCAAGTGAAATATATCTTCTATTAAACAATGGAGCACTTTACTATGAATATATTTACATATTTGTTCCTAATTTCACACAGAGATTCAGAGCCATCTGATTGTCTCTCACAGATAAGGATCTACAGCTGAAATTTCAATTTCTGTTTTGGGTTTTCAATGCTTGCAGGCCAGTTTATCATGTTCAGCATTTGCTGCTTTCATTTTTCCCTTACTGCTGTAGCAATAACTTCATAAATCTAACCAAATGCATATGTGAAGTCAATGCGCAACAAATAAATGTTTCATGACATTCTTAAATTTTCACATCAATTTGGCTGACATTTTACATCCTTCAATTGGCCATTTCAAATAAACGTGGATACATAACAGAGCTGTCAGATACTGAGGAAACATTAAACGATATAGTTGTGGAGCCCATATTTGCAACGATACCTTTCTCACTGCCAGTGCTTATTTGAATATCACAGACAAAATAATTGAACTAAAATAACTTCCAACCTTAACAATATGAAACAAAGTGTAAAATATAGATGAGTCTGCACCCATGGAGAGAAAATGAGATTGATACTAATTTGAATGTGATACTTGATAAGGCTGAGACCTGAACAAAGCTTACTGAGCCAGGTTATAAATGCATTTTAACAACTGAACCAAAAATTAAAGGCAATGTTTCACCAATTTTCTGCCTCAGAATGGCAGATCAGAAGAAAACATGAAAATTGATGGCTTTGGATTTACAGTTATTTTTCAGAGTGATACACATTAAAATCACTTGCACTTTTAAAAATATTCATCCATCCCCCCTCACCTGGGAATATAAAGCTCCTGCTAGAGTAATGTTCCATTAAGGCTGACTGCTATGTGGTACCTTTCGCTCTGAAAAATTGACAGGCTCTTTTCATAGAAATTGGATCATTAATAGAAAAGAAGTGCCAAGTAATGACTATCTTCAACACAGGAAACCTTACATTGCCTTCAAAGCTACCACCATTGTTCAACTGTCTAGCATCAAAATTGTGCACCATAACTGAACTGAACCAGTCAAAATTGGTCTCACCACTCCGCAGCCGATTCTGGGTGTTATATAACATTTCTGAGGCTTCAAACCATCTTCACCAGTCTGTTTGCACAGTGTGAATCCTATTTGACTCAACATTGAGCTTATTTATGAACAGCACACTGTGACTCCAGTAAAATCTACGTGATACACTGTAACCAGTACAATTAGTGCAGAAGGATAAGCTGATACTGTGACAATAGTATGGCTTTGAGAGGTGTATTTTTCCCTGGTTATTTTCATGAATAAACGTTGAGATGGAGCGTCTGAGCGATCTGTTCAAAGCCCATAAAGTAAACAGCTTGTGAGGTCTTGGAAACAGCTTGAAGGGGTGGGGTCAAGCTCACTCAGAACCAGGATTTTAGTTTAGCTTTCAATTGTTACTGGGGTTTTGAAGCTGCTATAAATCCCTCCCTGCTATAGCAAAATGCTTGGGTTCTCTCCCTCTCTCTTTCTCCCTCTCAATTAGTTTTCCCTTGATGTTCTTTCCTCCTGCATTGGAGAATTGCATGTGAGACAATCTATTTTACTGAATTTGCCTTTGCCAGGTGTGTGATTATGGGAAGTGATTGTATTGGACCAGTTGCTTTTTAGTAGTTAAATAGTCTGTTATTCTGTCAAGTATTCCAATAGTGTAAAAGTTATCCCAATTCTTCTTCCTTTTGTTTGTATTTTCAAGATAGTGTATGAATAAAGTGTGTTTTGCTTCAAGCCTAGTAATTTAACGAAACAACTTGCAGCTGGAACAAAAAGCTTTTAAAAATAAGAAAAAGTTTGGGTTGAAGTTATCTTCTTATTATATTTTGAGAGGGTTTGATCTGGTCAATAACATAAGCTTAGTAAATTTGCAGACGACACTAATGAGTTAGTAAATTTGCAGACGACACTAAGGTCGGTGGAGTTGTGAATAGTGACGAAGGATGCTGTAGGTTTCAGAGAGACATAGATAAGCTGCAGAGCTGGGCAGAGAGGTGACAAATGGAGTCTAATGCAGACAAGTGTGGGGTGATGCACTTTGGTAGGAGTAACCGGAATGCAAAGTACTGGGCTAATGGTAAGATTCTTGGTAGCGTAGATGAGCAGAGAGATCTCGGTGTCCATGTACACAGATCCTTGAAAGTTGCCACCCAGGTTGACAGGGCTGTTAAGAAGGCATACAGTGTTTTAGCTTTTATTAATAGAGGGATCGAGTTCCGGAACCAAGAGGTTATGCTGCAGCTGTACAAAACTCTGGTGCTGCTGCACTTGGAGTATTGTGTACAGTTCTGGTCACTGCATCATAAGAAGGATGTGGAAGCTTTGGAAAGGGTGCAGAGGAGATTTACTAGGAGTTGCCTGGTATGGAGGGAAGGTCTTATGAGGAAAGGCTGAGGGACTTGAGGCTGTTTTCATTAGAGAGAAGAAGGTTGAGAGGTGACTTAATTGAAACATATAAAATAATCAGAGGGTTAGATAGGGTGGATAGGGAGAGCCTTTTTCCTAGGATGGTGACGGCGCGCACGAGGGGGCATAGCTTTAAATTGAGGGGTGAAAGATATAGGACGGATGTCAGAGGTAGTTTCTTTACTCAGAGAATAGTAAGGGAATGGAACGCTTTGCTTGCAACGGTTGTAGATTCGCCAACTTTAGGTACATTTAAGTCGTCATTGGACAGGCATATGGATGTACATGGAATAGTGTAGGTTAGATGGGCTTCAGATCGGTATGACAGGTCAGAACAACATCGAGGGCCGAAGGGCCTGTACTGTGCTGTAATGTTCTATGTTCTATAAGCTCTAAAATTCTCTCATTATGTCTCTTCACCTTTCCATGTCTCTCCTGCTTTGAGGTGATCCTTAAAACATCTGTCATATATCAACCTGGAAAAACCTTATTAAATGATGATTTACCTTTTACCATCAAAGCTCTGTCATGACTCTTGCTTTATTAAACACAGATATAAATCAGAATATAGCAATTAACGATGAACACTGAAGAAAGGTTGAATCGGTCAGGTTTATATTCACTGAAGTTCAAAAGAATGAAGAGAGAAATCATAGAAACCTATACATTTCTAGGCTGCTCAGATGTAAGAAGGATGTTCCCGAAGACCGGGGAACCAAAACCAGGGGCTACATTCTAAGAGTACGGGGTAGGCTACTTATGATTGAGATGAGGAGACATTTCTTCACTCTGAGAGTGATGGGCCCATGGAATTTGCTGACATAGGAAGCAGTTGAGGCCAAAAAATTGTATGATTTCAAGAAGAAGTTGGATATAGCACTTGGTGCTAAAGGGATCAGAGGATATGGGGGTAAAGCAGAAATAGGCTATTGAGATAGATGATCAGTCAGCAGAGCAGGCTCCAAAAGCTGAATGGCCTCATGATGCTCCTATTTCGGTGTTTCTAACAGTAAAGGAAGCTTCACCAAATTTACTCACTTTTCCTGCCCTTTCCACCTTCCACCCGTGGTGTAGGACACCACTCTACAGATGTGCTTCAGTAAGGATTCAAAACAAGCTGATTCACTGAAAATTATTAAAGTTTAGAAACGCACATGTCTGGAATGGTGCCAACAGCTTCCGAGCAATGGTACGCAAGCTTCGAGCTCTCTCCCTTTCCTGATCTGCTAAAAATAGCTGGAAACAGAAGTAAATGCAAGAGTGCAGTTTCACCACTCAAAGACCAGATTGCAGTGCTACATTAAACCTGTGGTATAAGGTAACGATTCCAAAAGGATTAATATTGGGGTTTGCATTAAGCTCCACCCAATCCATTGACGTGAAAAGCTATGACAAAGGTGGAAGATTTTAGGATTAGCTGAAGACATATATTTACAGGTTTCCCTGTAAACTTAGTAACAATCCCTAACTTACTTAATCAGAGATAATAGGAACTGCAAATGCTGGACAATCCAAGATAACAAGGTGTAGAGCTGAATGAACACAGCAGGCCAAGCAGCATCAGAGGAGCAGGAAAGCTGACATTTCAGGCCTAGACCCTTCATCAGAGAGGGTCTGATGAAGGGTCTAGGCCCACAATGTCAACCTTCCTGCTCCTCTGATGCTACTTGGCCTGCTGTGTTCATTCAGCTCTACACCTTGTTATCCCTAACTTACTTAATGGTTGTTTTCATGCAATAAGCTACATCTTGTTGAATAGAAGATCATTTCCTCATTAAGACTCACCCATTAGTCTCTTCTACCATTGTAAACCAAATAATTCCTTAGACGCAGACATGAAAATTGGAGAATGGTAGGCAACAACCCCAGCCACAAGCTGGTAGTGGGTGGCATTACAACACAAAATATATGCTCCCCACTCAGAGTACTCTGGGAAGATGCGGGCACCATCCCCTAGGAAGGATAGATTGCCCTTGGAAAGAGTACAAGATAAGTTTTCAAGAATGATACCTGGACTTTAGGGGTTAAGTTATGAGGAGAGATTATATAATAATACATTATATATTGTGAGGCAATGGTTCATGATAATTTTGCTGGACTGTTAATCCAGAAGCCCAAGTAATATTCTGGGGAGCTGGGTTCAAATCCTGCCATGGCAGATGGTGGAATTTGAATTCAATAAAATTAATGGAATTAAGAGTGTAATGATGACCATGAATCGATTGCTGATTGGTGGAAAAACCCATCTGGTTCACTAACCTCGCCTCGGGAAGGAAACTAACACCCTTACCTAGAAAGTAGGAACTGCAGATGCTGGAGAATCTGAGATAACAAGGTGTAGAGCTGGATGAACACAGCAGGCTAAGCAACATCAGAGGAGCAGGAAGGTTATTATTGAGGGTTATTCTGAAGAAGGGTCTAGGCCCGAAACGTCAGCCTTCCCGCTCTTCTGATGCTGCTTGGCCTGCTGCGTTCATCCAGCTCTACACCTTGTTGTCTCTTTTAAACAGTCCGTGTTGTTTCTGACAGGAAAAACAAACTTATTAAGTTAGCTCTACACCTTGTATTCTAACATCGTTACCTAGTCTGACCTACATGTGACTCCAGACCCACAGCAATGTGGTTGACTCATAACTGCCCTCTGGGCAATTAGGGATGGGCAATAAATGCCAGTCTAGCCAGCGATGCCCTCATCCTGGAAATGAATAAAGAAAAAATTACATAATTTAGGCCTGTTTTCTCCAAGATGTAAGAGGTTGAGGGATGACATGGTTGAAGTCTTCAAGATGAAAATGGTAAATAAATCATTGTAAAAACCTCAGATGAAGACAAACTATTTCTACCGGTTAAGGATTCCAGGATTAGGAATAACAGTCTTAGAATTAAGGCCTGACTGTCCAAGAGAGACATTAGGAAGCAATTCTACACACAAAGGATGGCAGAGGTTTGGAGTGGTTGCTGGATCCATTGTTTATTTTAAATCTAAGACCGATTTTTGTTTGTTAAGCTCATGTATTAAGAGCTATGGGCCAAAGGCACTTGTATGGAGTTGACCACAAATCAACCATGATCTCATCGAATAGCAGAACAGGATTGAGAGGCTAAATGGCCTAAACCTACTCCTACGTTCCTAACAGAACACCAGCTTTCAGCATTCAATTTCAGCTTAGGCTTGAATAAAATAGAACAAGTTTTTTTAAATGCTGATGCTGTATAACTACATGCTACTAATCACACTTTTATTATAAGGCATACATTAACCTATTCATTCCGGTAATGTTATATTTAAGTATCAGTGAAAATAACAACTAAAATGAACTTATCATACTGCGTTGCTTGGAGCGTCAACAAGAGTATTTTAAGTTGCCTACAGCACTTACAGTGACAAAAAGATTTCAGAATATTTTAATAACTTGAGAGTGTTATAAAGGTCTGTATTAAATTACAGGCTGATTGCAGCACTATTCAAGTAAAGCTACTATAAATTTGCTAGACCATCAGCTTTTAGATGCAAGTAACCATGGCAATGCAAATCTTCGAGGGAAAGACAGATAATTAGGGGACTGTATCTGCAAGAAAAATATATTGGAGCAGGAGGATCTGAAAAGGCAGGTTTCCAGTCTCCGATATATGTCGATATTTTCTTGCTTTAATAAAAAAGATAATTGTAAGATGAAAGTTACAAAATGACATTAATTTTTATTCATTCATGGGACATGAGCATTGTGAGCATTTGCTTCCCATTCCCAATTGCTCTTGAGAAAGGCAAAAAGAGAACCTTAAAAAGAAATATTCTCACAATTTAACCTTTCTTTTCTTGAGGTATTGATGATTTTTGAGATTTTGTCCCGTAGGTGTTTTTCTTCTGTTACCTTACCCAAGCAATAACTTTCATGGTGAAGGGAGTAAAGTATTGGTAGTTAAATTCATAGAAAGCATTAAAATATGTAGGAAATTACATTGTGAAGAAGATATAAGGAAGTTGCAGATATAGGTAGGTTAAGTGTGTGGGCAAAAATCTGACAGACGGAATATAATGTCAGAAAATGTGAAATGTTCATTTACGCAGGAAGAGTATTACAAAAACAGTGAGCGACTGTGGAATTCCAAGGAGCTGCAGGATTTTCGTATTCTGATGCATGACTCATGAATAGTTAGTGTTCAGGTACAAAACACAACCAAGCAGATTAATGGGAAATTATCCTTTATTTAAGAGAAATTGAACACAAAAGTAAGGATGTTGTGCTTCTGTTACACAGGGTATTGGTTAAAACCACATCTCAAACATTGTGTGCAGTTCTTGTCTCCTTAATTACAGAAGAATGTAAATGCATATCATGTGGTTCAGAGGAAATTTGTTAGGTTGATACCAATAATGAGTTAGTTGTCATATGAGAATAGGTTGGACAGAAAATGAAAAATGCTGGCAATCACAATAGTTGAGGCAGCATTCATGGAGAAAAAGTATGCTAACTTTCGAATCTCGTTGATTCTTCATCAGAACTGACATGAAGTGTGAAGTTGACTTCGACTGTTACAGAAACTAGAGATTTTTCATATATATTTTATACCTCGGCTATACTATCATTTGGTCCTGGCGGAAGCATCGCAGAATGTTTTAAGCAAGTTAGCCACAGGTAATGGTGGTGGGTAAGGGTTTATTAATACAATTTTTCTTCAAACACATCAGATGATGGAAATAAGGTAAATTTATCAACCCCGGGGAGTATGAGAAATATCTTGGAGCTATGATTGATCCGTGGATAGGTGAGCAGTTGAAAAACTGGGAAGGGATCTTGGAAGAATGGACAGTAAACCTGAAATAGCATGATGCAGAACTGATGGAGTGAGAATTCAAAAGTGTGCATGAGGCAGTGTGTGGCACTCAGTGCAGGTCTCCAGATGCAGCCGAGCAGCTATGAAGGAATGTCATGCATCATGGAAATACCTGTATTCCTGATGTTCCAGCATTTTTTTGTTTTCTGTACAAATTCCAGCATCTGCGGTCATTTGCTCCCTTATAAGTTGGAAACGTCGGACCTATTTCCACTGGAGTTTAAATGAATGAGAAGTGGCTTGACTGAAGTTTATAAGATCTAAAATGGTCTTGACAAGATAGAGATGGAAAGGACTTTTCCTCTTGTGCCTAAGTCCTGAACCAGGGAGCAATGAAAGCAAAATACTATTGATGCACTAACTCTGAAAGAAAACTGAAAAAGCGAGAGAAACTCAGCAAGTCTGGCAGCATTGGTGAAGAGAGAAAAAGAATTAACATTTGGAATTCAACAACTCTTCTACAGAACCAAAGGGGTCCAGGTAACACTGTTTTAAAATGTGCAGTCACTCTGTCCAAGGAGTAATTTTTCTCCCAGAGGGTTATGCAGCTTTGGAACAGCCTCCCTCAGAAAGCCATGGGCATGGGCCATTGAATATTATTAAGACAAGATTCCTGTGTGGCAAGAGAGTCAGGCTTATCTGGATTGAAGGGAATGTAGTATTTGAAACACAAACAGATTAACCATGGTCACAATTTCAAGATTGTCAGCCCAAGAGCTAAGAGTGGGATAAGGTGAAAGTTCTTGACTCAGAAAATTGTTAAGATTTGGAATGCAGTGCCTGGGAGAGTGGTGGAGAAGATTTCAAAAGAGAGCTGGATGTGTGTGAAAGTGATGAAGTTAAGAGGAAGACAACAAGGTGTGGAGCTGGATGAACGCAGTAGGCCAAGCAGCATCCTAGGAGCAGAAAAGCTGACGTTTCAGGCCTAGACCCTACATCAGAAAAATGAAGCTAGAAGGAAGTTAGGAGAAGTTAGGAGATAGGGCTAAAGAGTGGCACTAGCTTAGTAGCTCTTTTGGGAGCTGGTACAGATACAAAGGGTCGAATAGCCCTCTTCTTTTCTGTAAAATTCTATGAATCTTTCTTAGTGAATGGTAGAGCAGACTCGAGATTCAAATGGTTTACTGATGCTCCCATTGCATGTGTTTGTACATTTATTCCTTCTCTACTAGAAAATAGTGATAAAGTTGTCATATTTATGCATGATGTTAACCGTTCCATATAACAAATGTGTTTTGAAGTCCAGTGACTATTATTTAAGAGATAATGAGATTTTGAAAGGCAGTAAGCATGAAACCTTCATGAGACATGCACTGTGAAACTAACAAGAGCTGGATTGTTGACGTTACGAGAATGTTATGCAATTGAAAAATATCCTCCATATAAATAACTATAACAATGAATTGATTAAAGAAAAGTATTTAGATCATTACACAGGAATTTAAATGTTTTTTGATTGAGGGAAAATGATGCTTTTTTATATATTGTAACGTCACATTGCTGTACTTAAAGTAAACCTGTCCCTAGATAATTATGGTTCAATCGAAAATTGTTGAATAATCAATGTTGAGATTAGTCAGAGTGCTGATATTCCATCAAGCCCTAAATTTCTTCAATCAAATTCTGCTCAGTGTTACTTAGATTAATTTGTAGCCATTTTTAAAAGAGCTCAAATGTGATCAGTATGCCTATTTACAGATACAAGAACAGAGAGAAAAAGGAGCCTATCTGAAAATAGCATCAGTTTTTGCTTTGATGTCCCAAACAGCTGATTAGGCTTTTCATGCCCATATTTCCACTCACCAAAAGGAAATACTGCAAGCACTTTGAAAAAGGCTAAAAGGCAATAGGTCAATATTTATTTGACAAATCCTCAAAGAATGTGTAACAATGTTTTCATGTTGATTTATTTTGACACAATAAAGCAGGATCATGTTTCACAGGGAATTTGCATAATATAAAGCATATGTACAAAGTAAGGAACTGGAAATTAGGGTCTAACATTTTAAATTGAATTCTGGGGAAAGGAATACACGTGAAACACTCTCTATTACCTGCATGCAACACAACCTAACAATGGGCTCATCAATGACCTCCTGAATCTCTCGACAGTGCCTGACCCAACAACCCCAACCCTAGCATCATGCTAATGACCACCTGGATGCATTGCCCAACATTCACTAGGGCCTCACTAACAACTGCTTGCCTCCCTGGCTAACACTACCTTTTCAACATCCAACTCACCCCCTGACCCACTTACCCTAACCCCTCACACACTGGCCAATTTGTACTCGCCATAGTCTTTGCTACGATCCCAGTTTTTGATGACACTGGACAAGTCAGAGTCCAAAGAGTAACTCAGTTTAATAAACCATAGGCTTTAGTTTTGAAATCTGGTTACCACTGTGCTTACTTACTGAACGCGATCACATAAAGCTGCAAATGTACTTTTAACAAAATACTTAGTATTATTACACACTGAAGACAGTTTGAAAGACATTATCAAAAGCAGCAAAAACAAAGATTCAGATTTATTCTCAGCCATACCCTTTACAGACACTCAACATCAGTGAAGTACCACACCCATTTTTACTCTAAAGTTTCTTACTGAATTAACAAAAACATTAACCAGATGGGTTTTCTAACAACTATTCAAAGCTATTTTTTTTCTGTAACTCTATTAATCAATGGAAACTGCAAATATTCTTTTAGTAAGTGAATTTGTGCTTGCACTATCCTCTCAATACAGTCTTCCAATCATAGAATCTTTGCCAGGCCATTTATGCAAATGAATCAGAGCAATATGTTTGAACCAGCCAGGTCATTCCCTTAAGATAAAGTCAATTCCTTCTAAAGTGATTTCATAGAATGTCTACAATATGAAAGCAGGCCATTTGGCCCATCAAGTTCACACTGCCCCTCTGAAGAGTATCCTGCCCAGACCTCTCCATCCCTGTAACCCTGAATTTATCATGGCCAATTTAGCATAGCCAATCCACCCTCACCTACACATCTTTGGACTATGGGAAGAAACCAGAGCACCCAAAGGAAAGTCATGCAGACACAAGGAGAATGTACAAATTCCACACAGACAATTGCTGTGGATGGAATCAAACCTGGGTCCCTGCTCTGTGAGGCAGCAGTGCTAATCACTGAGCCGCTGTGCCACCCATTTTATTGCACTACTCCAACTGCAACTTTTCCATTTACTAAGTCACTCTTCAATCCAACTCTATATAATGACTATTTTTTGTGTGTCCGTTGTTAATATTTTTTATTCTTCATTAACCCTTCTGAAAGAGAAAATATCGCAGCAGACAGTACCAATGACTGACTTACTCCATTGTCTCTCAATACCTTTATTGGTTTCCCTTCTTGTGTAGATGAAAAGGAAATAACTCTTTCTTCAAAATAAAATACTCACAGCCTCCCATGGCCTGATCTTCTTCTCAATTTTTTTGACTCTCTTGAACAATTTCATCCTCCCCAGTAGGTTCTGAAGGAATATGTTCCAACGTTCTCACCGCTGCAGTTTTAATATTCGTATTTTTCTGTGGATACGTCTGGTTTTGAAGATTCCTTGGATTTACTTATTACTTAAGTCAGTCTTCCATTTAACTTCCATCATTTCTCTTCAACACGTCCATTCTTATTACAGTGGAAGCATATTGTTTTAAGTTCTAGCCTTTATGTTTTATTACTTTGGCATCCTTCTGTTTGTTCTTAAAAACTAATGCCTCTTTAATTTCAAGATTTTCTACTGCTCCACTTTCCTTGTTAATTTCCATGTGGTCATTTCGCCTCATGCAACAGTCCCAGTGAGATATCATAGGTGTGTGCTGAACTGAGTACTTCTTGGATCATTGATACATGATGGTTGTGTAAATAAGTCTTAAAGGTTTCAGGAATGTAGTTTTTGAATTCTACCATGATCATGATTTCCCCTACATTCTCAAATTTTCTCTAGCTTCGGTGATTGAAATCATTGATGTTCACAGCATTTCTTATGCTTCAAATGTCTGATTGAGCTGCTTTCTTCATTTTAATGATAATCTTCAGGGACAAGCTCATAAACATTGTGCATTTCTCTTCTAACTGCTTCAAAATCTACTGTTTGCTCTCCTGACACACTGATGTACACAGCTCATAACTGTGCCTGCCAAAATGCTCTAGATGTTAAGGCCCAATTATCTTTTGGCCACATCATTTTCCCAATACCTTCCATTGACTTGGGCACTATATACAAATTTCTAATTAAATCAAAACCCCATAGAAATCAGAATTGTCATCTGCACCACTAGTTATTTTTCTTCCTTTATCCTAAGCTTTACCTTAGCCTAATCATGTTGACAGTCAAGCCAAGAGAAATATCACTCTTATCTTCACTTTAACATTCCTTACTGAACTTACAAGCATGTCTTTTCACTGACTTGTTACACCTTCACCAGATATGGTTCTCTCCATTACTGCCTCTCCCAAAAATAACTTGTCCCTATGAATTTTCAGCACTGAATTCTGAGAAAAGGTAAGGGCTTCATCCAATGCTATCTATACTTGGGTTTATTGACCACCTTAAGATTTCTTTCCAGCTCTGATGGCTGAAGACTGCTGAAAACTGAAACTGCTCTTCTGGTGATATGGAACCTTTTTTTTCTGAGCTCTGCCTCTGCCCCGGCATCCCCTTCTGTAGTTGAGAAAAACTCAAGTCAACACAAAGCAACAATTATCTCACCAGGGACCTTGCAATTCACTCAGTTTAAATCACATGATTTCTTGGAAAAGCTGCCTTGACCCAATGCTAAAAAAATGTTTCTGTCTCTTCTTTGGAAAAAAAAAAGAAAAATTCAACTTTCCAAATCCAATCTAGTTCTACTTTAGAATCCAAGTTCCCAAACAATCATAACATATTACAAACTGACACCACACTTTTCAATGAGGTTTAAACTCTTCAATTAGCTGAAAAAGAAAGTTCTTGCGGTAAAAGCAGAACATGTGCTAGCTTACCCTGACAATTCTACAACATAAGATTTATTTTGATTGTTGGACAGCTGCATAATTCTGGCATTAGAATTTGAGCCTAGAAATGTGGATACAGGGTATTCATGATAATGAAGTGTGAAGCTGGATGAACACAGCAGGCCAAGCAGCATCTCAGGAGAACAAAAGCTCATACTTGCTGTTGTCGGGAGAGTTGGACCAGGCTAGGTCCTTAGCCAGAAATATTCGCTCTTTCTATCGCTCCACAAATACTGCCTGACCTGATGAGTATTCCCCAGGTTTTCTCTTTTCATCAGTGTTACACAAACTGTAAATGTACATGCAGCTTCTCTGATTTCCTTTAATGCCCATTTCCTCCAATTCAAATATAGTAAACAGAGGCCATATTTGAGCACCATTATAAAACGTGCCTCTATTTTCACTGGATTAAGTACTTCAATTAAAATTAACTAGGCTTAAACTATCCTTAAGACTTTCTTCTAGACCTTGTAAATGTCCTTTGAGTTGTTTTCTTAAGGCTATTAACTCAGATATGAGCACTTAATCTTACCCTGCATTTCATTACAGTACTCCAGGCACATTACATTACTACAGGTACTTCAGATGTTATGTAAAGTTGAAGAACTGTCAGTCTAATCTATTGCTAGACTATTAGAGTTCTGAAGAAGGGTCAGTGGACTCAAAACTTTAACTCTGATTTCTCTCCACAGATACTGCTAGACCTGTTGATTTTTTCCAGCAATCTTTGTTTGAGCCTAACCTACTAGTTCTGATGGAGGATAATGATCTTGTGGCTCTACTTGAAAAAGAGTAACGAGCCCTTAATAGCTTTTCCTGTCTTAATAACCCACCATGAAGCAGGTACAAAGCAGAATACAGCTATCAACAAGCAATACCCCACAGAAACAAACCATTTGGCCCAAGGGTCCATGCAACTAACCATTTTCCAAATAAACCTCCTTCCATCCTTCTTAGTCTAACCCCATCAACATATCCTTCCATTGCTCACATCAGCTGCTGCCTTTGCCTGCATAAGCAGCCACTTCACTTCAAAGTAATTGATTGTATACAAAACAAGTTGAGACATTTTAGAAAGACATGATAAGGCACTGTATTAATGCAAGCCTATTTTATTCAATCAACTGAGTTGAACTTTGATTGATTAAAAGATGAATGTAGACAACTCAAGAGATGGGTGAAATTATAATATATCATTTTTCAGTTTGTTACACCATTTGTGGCTTTCTTTTCATTATATTATTTTAATACAGTATGAATTTTAAAAATAATTTATCCTTGCTGCCCAGGAATGACGAACAGCATACAACAATACTTCCCATAGCAATGGGACTTAAGAAAATTGAGAATGTGTAGGTGGGTGGAACCCAAACTGGGCATTTTATCCCCAACAATTGTGTAAATAAAATATATTATAGCTTTACTTGGCAGAGGTGAAATTCCCCTGTTAAAGTTTAACGCTTAAATAACAGCATGACTGAAACATCAGAAAAACTAGACCAGAGCAATAATGTTTTCATCAACTTGTTAATTCTAAAGAATTTTGATTACATTTTTTGTTAAAATACAAATTTCACTCCTGCTTTACTCTCAACGCCTAAATGGAGCCAAATGCTGTTTCTTCAAACCCAACCTAAATGTGATTCCACATCTGCCTCATTCAGAAGCAGAGGACATGATCTTTACATACAGGGCTTAAAGAAAGTTAAACTCACAACTTACTGGGCCAACATTTATTGCCCATCCCTTGTTGCCCCTTGAGAAAGTGGTGGTAAGTTGCCTTCTTGAACTGCTGCAATTCAAGCAGTACAATGTTAATGTAACTTTGAAGTCAATGGAAAGTTGTTGGATGAGATGTAAAATTATAACCCTACTCAGGATTTATCATCCAGTGACTTTGATTAAAATTGCCCCCATTAGTTCAGTGGTAAATCAATAGAACTCATTAGAGAGGGCTCGTTGAAGCTCATTCATTCATTGAATTCATTAAAGCACACATGAGATGGATTTATTTGGGGAATTGAGTGACTTTAGATTGGAAATTCCTCACTTTTTCCCATCACTAGAAGCTTTTCTTCACCATGGCTTGAATTTTTGTGGCACCCTACCGTTGGCACCATTTCCAGGTCCTCGTCCTATTGGAAGTTAGTTTATACCAATTAGCATGAGTATCATGCCTTCATGAACTACTGCAGTCCACCCACTGTGCGTTGACCCACAATGGCCTTAGGGAGGGAATTCCAGGATTTTAACCCAGTGACAGTGAAGGAACACAGCGATATTTTTCCAAGTCAGGATGGTGAGTAGCTTGAAGGGGAACTTGGAGGTGGTGGTGTTCCCATAAGTCTACAGCCCTTGTCCTTCTAGATGGAAATGCTTGTGGGTTTGGAAGGTGCTGTCTGAGCATCTTTAGTGAATTTCTGCAGTGCATCTTGTAGATAGTATGCACTGCCACTACTAAACATTGGTGGTGGAGGGAGTGGATGTTTGTGGGTGTAGTGCCAATCCACTGGGCTGTTTTATTGTGGATGATGCCAGGCTTCTTGAGTGTTGTTGGGGCTGCACTCATCCAGGCAAGTGGGGAGTATCCCACCACACTCCTGACTTGTTCCTTGTAGATAGTGGACAGGCTTTGGGGAGTCAAAGGGTGAGTTATTTTTCACAGTATTCTGAGCCTCTGACCTGCTCTTGTAGCCAATGTGTTTATGTGGTGAGTTCAATTGCATTTCTGGTCAATTATAACCCCCAGGATGTTGATAGTGTGAGATTCAGTGATGGCAATACGATTGAGCGTCAAGGGATTGTCTCTGATTGTTGGTGGTCACAGCATGGCTTTTATGTGGTGCAAATGTTACTTGCCATTTGTCAGGCCAAGCCTGGATATTGTTCAGATCTTGTTGCATCTGAGCCGGGACTGCTTCAGTATCTGAGGAGTCACGAATGGTGTTGAACATTGTGCAATCATCGGTGAATATCCCCACTTCTGACCTTATGATAGCGGGAAGATCATTGATGAAGCTGTTGAAGATGGCTGGGCTTCGGACACTACCCTGAGGACACTATCCAGCAGAGATGTCCTGGAGCTGAGATGAATGATCTCCAACAACCACAACCAACTGTCTCTGTGTCAGGTATGATTCCAACCACAAGAGAGTTTGCCCCCGGTACCATTGATTCCAGTTTTTCCAGAGGTCCTTGATGCCACACTTGGTTGGATGCAGCCTTGATACCAAGGGTTGTCACTCTTACCTCACCTCTGGACTTCAGGTCTTTTGTCCATGTATGAATGAAGACTGTAATGAGGTCAGGAGCTGAGTGACCCTGGTGGAACCCAAACTGGGTGTCACTGAGCAGGTTATTGCTGAGCAGGTGCTGTTTGATAGCACTGTTGATGACACCTTCCATCACTTTACTGAAGATTGAGAGTAGACTGATGGGGCAGTAATTGGCTGGGATGGGTTTGTCCTGCTTTTTGTGTAGGGAACATACTTGGGCAATTTTCCACATTGTCGGGTAGATAGCAGCGTTGTGACTGTACTGGAACATCTTGGCTAGGGGAGCAGCAATTTCTGGAGTACAAGTCTTCAGTACTATTGCTGGAATGTTTTCAGGGCCCATAGCATTTACAATATCCAGTGTCTCCAATAATTTCTTGACGTAACATGGAGTGAATTGAATTGGCTGAAGATTGGTATCTATAATGCTGGGGACCACTGGAGGAGGCTTCAACTTTTTTTTTATGAATGCATTCCAAAGCCAAATCTAGAGCTTCTCAAGCAACAGTTTCTCTTCCCAGATCTGTACGTCAGCTCTGTTTAACTCAACCAGTTCTACCATCTTTCCCAATTCTCATTGCCTCTGCACTGCCTGTGTCAACATTTAAGATCCAGTCTTAAATGAGCTGTAATATGATCCAATTAGCAATGTTAAAATAACACCATTCCATCTCAGTCCCTTTTCAAAATTTTCAAGCTGAACCAATTGTAATCAGTGTCCTATTCAACTTTGAGCTTCTGATGCCAAAATGCCTAATTGATACTCCATCAGATAAATTCAGTATCTTTTGAATTATCTGTCTAGTTCTAACACAGAATCAAAAGAAAATGCAGATCACATGTATTCATTAAATAATGTCTCAAGTTCTGCGGCTGGGGATCTATAAAATACTCTTGTAACATGCTCATAGAATCAGTACAGTGTGGAAGCAGGCCATTTGGCGTACCAAGTCCGCACCTATCCTCTGAAGGGCATCCCATCCGGACTCACTCTCCCCACCCTATCCCGGTAACTCTGCATATCCCATGGCCAATCCACCTCGCCTGCCCATCCCTGGATAGCTTAGCATGGCCAATCCACCCAATCTGCACATCTTTGGACTGTGCGAGGAATCTGGAGCACCAGAGGAAACCAACACAGAGATAGGGAGAACCCACAGACTCCACATAGACAGTCGCCTGAGGGTGGAATTGAACCTGGTGCTGTCAGGCAGCAGTGCTAACCTCACAAAACGTATGTCCATCACCTGAAGTACATGTTTGTAGGCTGCTGATGATCAGATCCCATCAAAGTTAACAATCTGCCCCTAACATTAGCCAAAAGTTAGAAAGTTGTCAGCTTGACAATTATTGGCATTGGCTGATTTACTGAGCCCTGCAACATTTGACTGGCCTCCAGGAGTACCCACAGTGCAACCACCATCTGCCTGGTTAGGCAAATTAATTGGTGATAGGTTTGCTCTGAACATCCTCCAGAAGCTGATCTTCTGGCTTCACCCTGAGTTTGTCAGAGATGACCTTCTTGCCTTTCCCATCTCTCAATCATCACCTACACATCCATGGCCACCAAAGGAATGTCATTGTTCCAGCAACTGCTGCACCTCTTCATTGCTCTAGATCATCTCTGATGAGCTGCCCCTCAACTCCATTATCAGAGATAGTGTTAGACAATAGGGCTTCAGGTGCAAGCCAAATTTTCTTTGCACTTTTGAAAAAACTCACCAAGACCATCCATTTCCTCCACCAATCCCAAAGTTTCAACTTTGTTTCCAGAATGGTGGATTTGTGAATATGTGAAAACTTCTTCTCAATGTTTGATACTTCTGTACAAAATTATAAATATCTGTTACTTCAATCAAGTGACTTATACCATGTAGCTAGTTCAGCTGCTTGGATGAGATGTTATTGTCGGGATCATACATCTCTGGTAGAATTTCACTGCTTCACCTAATTTCTGTTAAGTGCCTCCTTAATGACTTTAATTACAGGCTACTTTTGGATGGGAGGTCACAGCTCCAGAGAAATCATATCTGGTAAAATAATGTAGAGATGGTTTCACATTGACTATTGATATGCCAAACATTAGTGTGAATGTTCTACCACCTTGACCAAGACTGAACTTTTATAACTGCATCAGTGATAGTGGGAACTGCAGATGCTGGACAATCTGAGATAACAAGCTGTAGAGCTGGATGAACACAGCAGGCCAAGCAGCATCAGCTTGGCTTGCTGCGTTCATCCAGCTCTACACCTTGTTAACAAAGTGTGGGGCTGGATGAACGCAGCAGGCCAAGCAGCATCTTAGGAGCACATGCTGTTTGGCCTGCTGTGTTCATCCAGCCCCACACTTTGTTATCTTTGGATTCTCCAGCATCTGCAGTTCCCATCATCTCTACACCTTGCTATCTCACTTTTATAACTGCATTTGCTTCAGACTAATTGATAGAGATTGAATGCCACCATTAGTCAACAACTATTGGTGTAGCAGTTTGGTCAAGTCTAGATGGACTTCAATTTTTTTTTTGACTAACCAAGCAATCAACCAAGGGAGTGGGTGAAGCAGGAAAAGGAGAATTCACCCCTTCTCATCTGGGCCTTAAGTGGTTGGGGTTCACTGTGTGGAACCTGCTGATTGGGGAACCTCAGCCTGGTGGTAATGCTGAGGCAATGGCCTAGTGGTTTTTTAGCTGGACTCTTAATCTAGAGGCCTAAATAATGTTCTGGGGGTCCAAGTCTGAATCCTGCTATGGCAGATGGTGGAATTTGAATTCTATAAAAATATCTGGAATTAAGAATCTAATGACCATGAGCCCATTGATAATTGTTGGAAAAACCCACCTGGCTCACTAATGTCCTTTGCGGAAGGAAACTGCCATCCTTACCTGGAATGGCTGACATGTGACTCCAGGCCCACAGCAAAGTGGTTGACTCTAAACTGCCCTCTAGGCAATGAATGCTACTGGTCAGCAATGCCCTCATCCCATGAACGAATAAATGAACACACCCAAAATTCATTTACCTCATTACTGCTGGTGGGACAGAACTGAACACATTTTAATTGGAGTTATAGTCAGAGAAAGGCGGCAAATCTTTAATGTTCTGGGGATGGACCAACTTGACTAATATACAACATTACACAGTCATTGTTGTATATAATGCTATTATATTCTTTATCATTGCAATTCACATCAGTATGAAAAGGAAAGACATTTGCCAAATAGTTTGGAATAGTGAAAGCTTAAAATGAGCTTAAAATGGATTGCTTCCAACAACAGACTACAACACAATCTCAGGAGTAGGATTCTGCACTTTGAGAAATGGCAGCAATATATTCTTCTAACACATTTAAATTCAGTTCATGCAAAACTACATTTTTGTACTTAATTTGTCAAAAAATATTGCATCTTAATTCTAATCCACCTTATGACAACACAGGAACAGGGAGTAGGCCATTCGGCCCCATTGACTCTGTTCTTCCATTCAATGAGATCATGGCTGATCTGTGGTCTGGCTTCATATCACAGTATCATACAATCCCTACAGTGTGGAAGTAGGCCATTTGGCCCATTGGGTCCACATTGCTTCTTCAAAGATCATCCTACCCAGATCCAAACCCCCACCCATCCCATATCACTGCCTTTCCCATGGCTAACCCACTGATTCTGCACATCTCTGGGCACTACGGGGCAATTTAGCATGGCCAACCCACCAAACCTGCACATCTTTGGACAGGATATACCTGCCTGTGACTTGAAGGGCCTGTTTCCACCCTGCAGAGACTCTATGATCTAAGAACAGTCCTTGATAATCATAAATGTGAAGCTATGATGTGGAGGTGCTGGTGTTGGACTGGGGTGGACAAGGTCAGCAAACACAGGACGCCAGGTTATAGTCCAACAGGTTTATTTGAAAACTCGGGTTTTCTGAGCATCAGTTGACTAAGGAGCATCTCTTCCAAAGCTTGAGATTTCAAATAAACCAGTTGGGCTGTAAGATAAACGTGAAGATGATTCAGGATTAGTAAGACTCTCACTGTCTGATTCAGGATTGGTAAGACTCTCACTGTCTGATTCAGGATTGGTAAGACTCTCACTGTCTGAGTTCATTGTAGGTGTACATCTCATCCCCTCAGGGCTCGCTGATCATTCAGCTCAATGCTAAAACTGAATGATCATTGAGATAATAAAGTGTGAAGCTGGATGAACACAGCAGGCCAAGCAGCATCTCAGGAACACAAAAGCTGACATTTCGGGCCTAGACCCTTCATCAGAGAGCGGGATGGGGTGAGGGTTCTGGAATAAATAGGGAGAGAGGGGAAGCGGACCGAAGATGGAGAGAAAAGAAGATAGGTGGAGAGGAGAGTATAGGTGGGGAGGTAGGGAGGGGATAAGTGAGTCCAGGGAAGATGGACAGGTCAAGGAGGTGGGATGAGGTTAGTAGGTAGGAAATGGAGGTGCGGCTTGGGGTGGGAGAAAGGGATGGGTGAGAGGAAGAACAGGTTAGGGAGGCACAGACAGGCTGGGCTGGTTTTGGGATGCAGTGGGGGGAGGGGAAGAGCTGGGCTGATTTTGGGATGCGGTGGGCGAAAGGGAGATTTTGAAGCTGGTGAAGTCCACATTGATACCATTGGGCTGCAGGGTTCCCAAGCGGAATATGAGTTGCTGTTCCTGCAACCTTCAGGTGGCATCCTTGTGGCACTGCAGGAGGCCCATGATGGACATGTCATCTAAAGAATGGGAGGGGGAGTTGAAATGGCTTGCGACTGGGCGGTGCAGTTGTTTATTGTGAACCGAGCGGAGGTGTTCTGCAAAGCGGCCCCCAAGCCTCCACTTGGCTTCCTCTACATTGGGGAAACCAAGCGAAGGCTTGGGGACTGCTTTGCAGATTCCTCTACGTTGGGGAAACCAAGGGGAGGCTTGGGGAAACCAAGGGGAGGCTTGGGGACCGCTTTGCACAACACCTCCGCTCTGTTCGCAATAAACAACTGCACCTCCCAGTCGCATGCCATTTCAACTCCCCCTCCCATTCTTTAGATGACATGTCCATCATGGGCCTCCTTTTGTGCCACAATGATGCCACCCGAAGGTTGCAGGAACAGCAACTCATTCCGCTTGGGAACCCTGCAGCCCAATGATATCAATGTGGACTTCACCAGCTTCAAAATCTCCCCTTCCCCCACCGCATCCCAAAACCAGCCCAGTTCGTCCGCTCCCCCCCACTGCACTACACAACCAGCCCAGCTCTTCCCCTCCCCCCACTGCATCCCAAAACCAGCCCAGCCTGTCTCTGCCTCCCCAACCTGTTCTTCCTCTCACCCATCTCTTCCTCCCACCCCAAGCTGCACCTCCATTTTCTACCTACTAACCTCGTCCCACCTCCTTGACCTGTCCGTCTTCCCTGGACTGACCTATCCCCTCCCTACACCCCCACCTATACTCTCCTCTCCACCTATCTTCTTTTCTCTCCATCATCGGTCCGCCTCCCCTCTCTCCCTATTTATTCCAGAACCCTCACCCCACCCCCTATCCGACGAAGGGTCTAGGCCCGAAATGTCAGCTTTTGTGCTCCTGAGATGCTGCTAGGCCTGCTGTGTTCATCCAGCCTCACATTTTATTATCTTGGATTCTCCAGCATCTGCAGTTCCCATTATCTCTGATCATTGAGATGTTGGTTTTCCAGGAAGATGCTCAGGTTAATGTGGGTGAAAATAAAAACCAAACAGCAGCGATTAGATGTGAGAATATTTGTTTCGGGTGGACGGTATGGAGAGATGGGCTGTGTGGGTGATCTAATGAGGTGTTTTTTTTAATGCTGTGTCGACTTCGCTCCGCTGCTTGGTCCCTTTCAGCTTTCAGAACTCTCTACGCGGACGGTAGGAGCTGGTGCAAACGTATCTCCATTTGCAAAGCCTCTGTTTTCGTCGACACATCGAGGCTGAGCAGCACAGCTCCCAGCAGGGATACATCTTGCCTGCAATCTGCTCAAGTCTGACCCTGGCACACAGAACGGTACCCCCAACCTGCCTCACTATTCTCTGTCAGAACTAACTCTCTAAACACAATATTGCAGATTGAGGGCAGAGTCGTTAAAGGTTTTGCGAAGGAGCTCCCCAATCGCTCGGACACTAATGATCCAAATGGCTGTTACTGCACTACAGATTTAACAAAATAAAACTGGAAACCTAAACACCAAAAGAACTGCTGGAAATCAGAAACAAAAACAGAAATTTGCTGGAAAAACTCAGCAGGTCTGGCAGCATTCGTGGAAAGAAATCGGAGTTAACGTTTCGGGTCCAGTGCCCCTTTATCAGGAACTGGAAACTTACATTCCCATTTGAATTTCTGAACCAATTGTCCCGAAATGTCTGAGAACTCTGAAGAAGGGGTGACAGGAGCCAAGTCAGTAACTCTGCTTCTCTCCCCACAGATGCTGCCAGCGCTGCTGAGTTTCTCCAGCAGTTTCTGTGTCAGATTTCCGGCATCCACAGTTCTTTGTTTGATTTCCGTGATTATTGTTTGGTGTTCCCTTTGCGAAATGTCCGACCCGTCACTGTAACAAGCCGGCTTAGCCAGGCTCCCAGCTAGTCGTTTCTCTGTGTGAAGCTGCCTTGCTAACGCAGCCTCCCAGACCCCCACACTTCCCCCCCACCCACAGGTCCTGCATTGGTGGGGATTTGGTGAGGAGCTGCCACGCCCAGAGCGCCCTGACGACTCACGTTTCCGAAAATCCCACCAACTCCGTTCAACTTTGTGCCCCTGAGCCAGTGTGTCCGGCTCGGGAGCGGAGAGCTGTGCCTAACGTTCGGCTCAGGGCTGTGGATGTGTGTGCATTAGCCCCGGGCTCCGGTAGGTTGGAGCTGCCGGCGCTGCGTTTTTACCGTCCTGTGTATGGCGTGTCTGCTCAGAGCAGCCTCCTCGCTGCAGTTCACCGGCGGCTCGGTCAGTCCCATTGCGGAGTAACCCCAAGAGCTGGCCCCCGGCTGGAATGGGTTGCTGCTCAGGCCGCTGTACCTTAATCTTCCTCTGTACCTTACAGCTGGTGAGTACTGCACCCCTACCCAGTTTATAGCGGGTAATGTGGGCACCAGAACTGGGAAAGCGCATGGGGGCCAGTGCCTGGTCAGTATGGGGACCCGAACTGGGTTAATATGTGGAACAGGGCTGCGTCAATATGTGGCTATGTGTGGACCAGTACCTGTTTAGTGTGTGCGCTGGGTTAGCGTGGGGACCAGCACTGGGCTTAATCGTTGTTAAATAGTGGTTTGGTGATCCCATCTCTGAAAGGATAAGTCTGTGAGATGTCTCAGCTCCAAACTGAAAGCAATAAGCGAACCGTGCGTTTGTTTGACGGTGCACTCGGGTCTGATGAGGGCACAGCAGCACGGAGCTGAGTGAGATCTATTTGATGAAATCCCATGTTGAGGAGTTCAGTCCTGTCCTGAAGATTGATATCCATCGGTAGTAAACACTAATAACTGGGCACTTGCTCCCTGGGGGAAGCTGATGCCTCTGAACCATTTCTGTTTTTTTTTCTTTAATTTTAATTTGGTTTCTCTGTCTCCCATCTCTTTGTGTCTAATCGGGGACAGCTTGCTTGTTGGCTGTGTGCTTTCTGAAGCTCGGAGAGATGCTCTGGTCTTTAACATTTAAGGACGATGCGGTGAACGGAGCGGCACTTGAGTTTGTGCTGTAATTTAACAATTGTGTGTGGTTTAATATGGGGAAGACTATTAATACTGCCGGGCTGTTTGTAATATTTTTACTGACACTTCATCACTATTGAGGGAGACGGTGGCAAATTATTGGACTGACAGCCCTTCCATCGTCCCGCCCCATACACCCACACACACACCCACTTACACACACACCCACACACCCACTTACACTCTCTCTCACACACACACACACTCACACACGCACCCACTTGCCCACAGACCCAATCACTCCTACACACACCCACCCACACTCTCACACCCACAGTCACACACACACCCACTCACACAACACACACCCAATCACACACATTCACACCCACTCTCACACACCCCCACTCGCGCACACCCACCCCCCCAAACACACTCCTCTCTCTCACACACATACACACACTCCTGTCTCTCTCTCTCAAACACACACACACACTCACACACACCCACCCCCCCAACACACTCCTTTCTCTCTCACACTCTCACACACACACTCCTCTCTCTCTCACACACACCCACTAACACATACACCCACCCCAAACACACTCCTAACTGTCTCTCTCTCTCTCACACACCCACCCCCAAACACACTCATCGCTGTCTCTCTCTCTCTCTCATAGGCACACTCCTCTCTCTCTCTCACACACACACACCCCTCTCTCTCTCACACACATACACACACTCCCGTCTCTCTCTCAAACACACACACACACCCACACACTCACCCCCCAAACATACTCCTTTCTCTCTCTCACACACACGCACTCCTCTCTCTCTCACACACACACCCACCCCCAAACACACTCATCGCTGTCTCTCTCATAGACACACTCCTCTCTCTCTCACACACACACTCCTCTCTCTCTCTCACACACATACACACACTCCTGTCTCTCTCTCTCAAACACACACACACCCACACACTCACCTCCCAAACACATTCCTTTCTCTCCCTCACACACACACACTCCTCTCTCTCTCTCTCTCTCTTACACACACACACACCCACCCCCAAACACACTCATCGCTGTCTCTCTCTCTCATACACACGCACACTCCTCTCTCTCTCTCTCATAGACACACTCCTCTCTCTCACACACGCACACTCCTGTCTTTCTCACGCAAACACTCCTTTCTCTCAATAACATGTTCCTCTCTCACTCACACATACTCCTCTTTCTCACACACACACTCTCCTTGTCTCTCACAGACACACACCTGTCTTTCTCTCACACACTCCTCTCACTCTCTCTGACACACTCTTCTCCGTCACACATATATTCTTCTCTCTTACAAACATGTTCCTCTCTCACACACACTCCTCTCTTTCTCACACACACTCCTTTCTCTCATACACTCCTCTCTCACATACACGCACATTTTTCTCTCTCACACACACTCCCATCTTTCTCACATAAACCCCTCTCATACTCTCACACACGTACTTCACTCTCTCTCTCTCACACACACATCTCTCTCTCTCATGCACGTGCGCACCCATCTCTCTCTTACACACACACTCATCTCTTTCTCTCACACAGACACACTCACCTCTCACACACACTCATCCCTGTCTCACTCTTTACACACAGAGATACACATACACATCTCTCTCACCCACACACTTATCCCTCTCTCTAACAAACACACACACTGATCTCTCTCTCTCACACATGCACACCCACTCACCTCTCTCTCTCATCTCTCTCACACACACTCATTTTTCTCTGACACACAGACTCATCTTTCTCTGTCACATACACACACACTCATCTGTCCCTCATATACACACCCTCATCTCTCTCTCAGACTCACACTCCTGTCTTACTCTCATACACCCTCCTTTCTCTCTCACACATGCACACACTCCTCTCTCTCTGTCTCTCTCTCGTTCACAGACACGCACTCCTGTCTCACTCTCTAACTCAGACATGCTTTCCACTGTTAGATATGCACTCTTCTCACTCTCTCACACACACACTATCTTTTGCAGATGCACTCCTCTCTCACACACACATTCTTCTCTTTGACACATATTCCTCTCTGTCCCTCACACGCGCTCCTCTCTCTCCCTCACACACACCTCTCTCTCCCTCTCACACACACACACACCTCTCTCTCCCTCTCACACACACACACCTCTCTCTCCCTCTCACACACACACCTCTCTCCCTCACACACACACACACCTCTCTCTCCCTCTCTCCCTCACACACCTCTCTCTCCCTCACACACCTCTCTCTCCCTCACACACCTCTCTCTCCCTCACACACCTCTCTCTCCCTCACACACCTCTGTCTCTCACACTCACCTCTCTCTCTCACACACCTCTGTCTCTCACACTCACCTCTCTCTCACACACACACATCTGTTTCTCTCTCACACACACCTCTTTCTCACACACATACATCTGTTTCTCTCTCACACACACCTCTTTCTCACACACACACATCTGTTTCTCTCTCACACACACCTCTTTCTCACACACACACTCACCTCTCTCTCTCTCATACACACACCTCTCTCTCACACACACACAAACACACACACACACCAGTATCGGGAAGACCGGGTCCTCTATGCCCTGGTTTCTTTCACGCTGTCAACAGTTTAGAAGGCGGATGCAGCCCGACATGAAACTGAACCTTTCAGCACAGAATTTGTTTCAAAAACAGGTTTAGTCCTGTGTGTGTGTGTCTGACTCTGTGTGTGCGTTTGTGTGTCTGCGTGTTTAACCAGACCCTATGAACTGTGCTGCCATTTAGACGAACATTTATAGCTTTTCTTTCTGTGCATTTGCTAACTTTTGGAGTTGAAGCATTAAATGCAGCAGTATCGAAGACAAAGAATGAGGTTTGTGAGTGAGTATCTGTGTGCATGCGTGTGTGTTGCGGGGGGATGTGGGGCTGGCTTTGGGAATTAACGGGGAACAATCGGCGGCTGAATACTGTGTGAGTGCCAGGGGCTGTGGGCCGGCGTATCGATTGGTTTTTAAAGGAGAGGAAGCATCTGGCTCTGGGTGAATGGAATGGGACAGAGCAGGGCGAATAATGTGGCTGACAAAAGCAGAGCCTGCTGCTGCTGTTAGCCTGAGCACACAGACCAGGTGCTGCCTGGTTTTGTGGTGGTGCAGACCTTCCACCTGGGGTACTCAGACCGAAGATACACTGTGGGGTTTCTTTTAGCTTCACCATAGCAACCAGACGCTCACATTGTGCTCAGTTTGATTCATCAGAAGCAGATGACCTCTTTTACATTGGAAACTGCTTTGCTCCAAAGCGCTGGCAGGGTGTATCCTGCTCATTTTTTTATTCCGTTATCTCGGTGACACAGGCTCCCAGTGAATATATTAGAATCTTTTACTGAGAAGTGAGCCGTTTATCGACCAAACTGCCTCAAATCCAGATTAGTAATCGATTCTAGTAGATGGCTAATACAATTGTACAATGACTAAGCATGCAACTTTATCAAGGGTGAACTCAGCCTAAATTAATATGTGAAATTAAAAGATAGACTTGACTTGGCATAGTGAAGAAAACTGAAAGGCAGACCTTTCTCTACCTGAACTACTTATCAAACTGTAAGTCCATCAGTTCTATGCTATCATCCTTTTTAAAAACAGTTTCCATGGCAAAAAGATCATCTTTGTTTGTCTTTCTTTTTCCTTCTGCTGCCCTGCAATTTCTCCCATGATCTCCTGAACTTACAATCTCAAGTTGGAGCTCAGGCTATGTCAGGTAAAGTCCCATATTCTGACAGAGCTCCTCTCTTTGGGCCAGTTTTAGCGTATTGCCCCCATAGGTGCTAGTGAGTTTTGAGAAGATTTGTAGCTCAGGTTGAGGTTCTGGATGTGAGTTTGCTTGCTGAGCTGGAAGGTTAGTTTTCAGACATTTCATCACCATTCTAGGTAACATCATCAGTGAGCCTCCGATGAAGCGCTGGTGTTATGTCCCGCTTTCTATTTATCTGGTTAGGTTTCCTTAGGTTGGTGATGTCATTTCCTGTTCTTTTTCTCAGGGGATGGTAGATTGATTTGGAGCCAATGTGTTTGTTGATGGAGTTCTGCTTGGAATGCCGTGCTTCTAGGAATTCTCGTGCGTGTCTCTGTTTGGCTTGTCCTAGGATGGATGTGTTGTCCCAATCAAAGTGGTGTCCTTCCTCATCTGTGTGTAAGGATACGAGTGATAGTGGGTCATGTCGTTTTGTGGCTAGTTGATGTTCATATTGGAGAGACCATAACTTATGGTGTCACCATCTGATGTCTCCACACAGTCTCCAGGAATCATGACTTGTAATCATGGGAGGAACGCTGGTTCTTATTTCTTCTCTCCATGTCAGAAGTACTTTGTAAATAAATGGTTCCAGTTGTTATCCAGGGGCAAGAATGGCCATCAGACACATTCCAGAGGTGAACCTGGTTCTCCTGGTCACAGTGTCCTAATACCTCATTATGTTCTTGTACTAACACACTGCATGATTCTGGAACCTCTGCATGTTGTGAAAAATTGCTGTTCATTGTTTAATTCCTTTTATGTCCAGCCTAATTTGCAGTTTGTATAATTATTCTTTTAGAAGTTTTCATTTTCATATACTGTCACTGCCAAAAGCAACTGCGATCAGAACTGAATGGCAGGGAACTTTCAGGTAAAGGGGCAGATGTTTTACTTTGTGATTGGAATGTAATAGGGTGATTTCTGTCTACTTTACCAACTGCACCAAACCCACTGTGCACTGTGAGCTTTTATTAACTTACGAAGAATTGAAAAAGATAATGGTGATGTGAATACAGAACCCAGCAGGTTTATTTCAAGTGATAATGGGAACTGCAGATGCTGGAGAATCCAAGATAATAAAATGTGAGGCTGGATGAACACAGCAGGCCCAGCAGCATCTCAGGAGCACAAAAGCTGACGTTTCGGGCCTAGACCCTTCATCAACTACCTGCTCACAACTGATTGAACTATATTGCCGGTAAAACATTTTATTTTGGCACTCTCATGTAATTTACTGAAAGAGAGGTTTCACCATGAGTACTCTGTTTAAAAATGAAATAATGAATTTTAAACTGAGTATTGCTCAAAACATTGTGCTTGGAGGCAGAAGATGTGGGCAAGAACCCAAATGTGTACTTTGCATCAGTATTCACCCAGGAAAACGATATGGAGGATTGTGAGATTTGTGTGGAGCATGCTCATTTGCTTGGGCATTTTGAGATCAAGAAAGAAGTGGCATTGTGTCTCTTGAAGAGCATTAACGTGGATAAGTCCCCAGGGCCCGATGCAATCTACCACAGGTTATTTGAGAGAGGAGATTGCTGGGACCTTGACCAAGATCTTTGTATCCTTGCTAGCCACTGGAGAGGTCCCGGAAGACTGGCAGGGAGCTAATGTTGTTCCTCTGTTCAAGAAGGGAAATAGGGATAATCCAGGAAGCTGCAGACTGGCAAGTCTCACATTGGTGGTTGGGAAACTATTGGACAGAGTTCTTAGGGACAGGATTTATGCGCATTTGGAAATGCATGGCCTAATTAGGGACAGTCAGCATGGCTTTGCACAGGGCAGGCCATGTCTTACTAAATTGATTGAATTTTTCAATGAGGTGACAAAGGTGATCAGTGGATGTTGTTTACATGGAATTTAGTAAGGCTTTCGACAAGGTCCCACATGGTAGACTCGTCTAGAAGATTAAGACGATTGGGATCCATGGTGACATAGCCACATGGATTCAGAACTAGCTTGGCCATAGAAAGCCGAGGGTAGTGGTGGAAGGCTGTTTTCCAGCCTAGAAGCCTGTCACTAGTGGTGTTCCGTAAGGATCCGCACTGGGACCTCTGCTGTTTGTGCTGTGTATAAATGACTTGGCTGGAAATGTAGATGGGTGGGTTACTAAGTTTGCAGACAATACAAAGATCAGTGGAGTTGTGGATAATGCAGAAGGTTGTCAAAGGATACAGTGGGATATAGATCAGTTGCAGATATGGGTGGAGAAATGGCAGACAGAGTTTAATATGAGTAAATGTGAGGTATAGTAATTTGGGAGATCAAATGTTAAGGAAAAATAAACAGTTAATGGCAGGATTGTGAATAACATTGATGTGCAGATGGACCTTGGAGTTCAAGTCCGTAGGTCCCTGAAAGTGGCCACACAGGTTGATAAGGTGGTGAAGGTGGTGTATGTTGCGTTTGCCTTTGTTGGTCAGGGAATTGAGTACAAGAGTCAGGATGTCATGTTACAACATTATATGACTTTGGTTAGGCCAAATTCAGAGTATTACATTAAATTCTGGTTGCCACAATACGGGGGAAATATGGAGGCTTTGGAGAGGGTGCTGAAGAGGTTTTCCAGGATGCTGCCTGGATTAGAGGGTATGAGCTATTAGGAGAGGCTAGGAAAACTCCGGTTGTTTTCTCTGGAACTGCAAAGGCAGTGGGAGACTTGATAGAAGTCCATAAAATTATGAGATGCATAGATAGAGTTGACAGTCATAATCTTTTTCCCAGAGTTGAAATGTCTCATGCCAAGAGGCATGCATTTAAGGTGAGAGGGAGAAAGTTCAAACGAGATGTGAGGGGCAAGTTTTTTACACAGTGGTAGGAGCCATGAATGCGCTGCCAGGCTGGTATTTGAATATGCAAGGAATGGAGGGATATGGACGAAGGGCAGGCAGAAGGGATTAGTTTAATTTGGCACAACATCATGGGCTGAAGGGCCTGTTCCTGTGCTGCACTGTTCTGTGCGCAATGTTTTATTAGTTCAGTATTCTGACCATTTTCGTTCCTTGTGAGTGCTGATGCTGCGTCTTTGAAGAGATGTTAAAAGCATTGAATTAATGTTGTACTGGGAGCATGGCCTGGGGGGTGTAATAGGAATAAGGATCAGGCATGGGCCAGTCAGTCCCTCAAATCTGCTCAGGCATTTAATACAATCGTAGCTGGTCTGGCTGTAAACTGAAAACCACATTCCTGCCTTCCCCTGATAATCTTTTATCTCCTTGTTTACTGAGAATCTGTCCTCTGCCTGGTTATGGGTGCTGTAGTCACATCTTTGGACGTGGAGAGAGAAGTGAAATTGTCTCCTCTGTGAGCCAGTTCTAAGGAATGAAAATAGATCCAGGATTTTCATGAGAAAAGAATGTCAAAGATGCTGAAAATTGGAACTAAAAACAGCAAGTGCTAGAAATACTGAGCGGATCTTTGGAGAGATAAATATTCCAGGTGGGTGACATTTCAAAAGAACTGGGAAATCATCCAGGTGTATTACAAGCTGATTTGTAACACAGAGTGATGCCAACAGCATGGGTTCATTTCCTACTCAAGCTGAGGTTGCCATAGAAGTCTCACCTTCTTATTCCTATCTCAGCTGAAGAGTGGTGATCCTCAGGATAAACCACCACCCATTGCCTCTCTTGATTCTGTCTAATGAGAGAGTAGCCCTATGGTCTGGACAGACTGTGGTGCCTTTACTTTTAAGATAGATGTGATAGTTTTAAGTGAATGGAGTTTTGAATCAGTTAACAGGCTTAAACACCATGACATAAGTTTGCCTGATTCAGGTTATTGTGACGGCTTTTGCAAGCAAACTGAATAGTTTGGTGATAACAGTGTCGAGCTGGTGGAACATCGCAGGCCAGCCAGCATCAGAGGAGCAGGAAAGTTGGCGTTTTGGGTCAGGACCCTTCTTCGACCTGAAAGTTCAACATTCCTGCTCCTCTGATGCTGCCTGGCCTGCAGTTCTCCTCCAGCTCCACACTCTGTTATCTCTGACTCCAGCATCTGCAGTTCTTCCTATCTCTGACTGAGTAATTGGGTGTTTGGACTGTGTATTGCCAGATATTGATTTGGATTAAACTACACTAAGATGAATCAGTTATAAAATGAATTTGATCAGCCTTACCTGAAACAGATAGACAAGAAAATATTGGTCACAATGCAAAATTGAAATAAGCTTTTTATGTAATTTTTCACTTCTATTTTTTGGAGCATTCTCCCAAAAGGATGGATAGATAACCTGTACTCAAGACTCCGATATATTGTTGCATATTTAGAACATAATGCGGTAATTCTGAGTCTTACATATTTTGGGCTATATTAAAACACATGATGAGGTCCAGAGCATTGTGATGAAAATGGTATCCAGTCAAATGGTTTCTAGCTTCAACTCTGGACTATTTCCTGATAACTACTTTTATTAGAAAGTCATGAGTTAATATACATGAAATCTATATATTTTAAAAATAAGCAAGTATATATGATTTCCTTCATCTATCAGATATAGAAACACTGGTCAAGCATAGGAGACAGTGAAAGACAGCATTTTCTCAATCTAAGAATAACTCTTTTCAACTATTAAAGGCTATTAACATATTAATGGATTGATGCATTCAGTGTACTTGAGAATTGAGGAAATGAAAGTTAAACTGCAGAACTATAGGTTATTCTTCAATAAGGCTGCACATTTCACATCCTAAAATACTGCATCCTAAAATCATTATTCCTGTTAGATTACTGTGTGAATAGAGGTTTATAGAACTGGTTCTTTTGTGAATTCTGGTAATTTGTTTGAGTGATTGACTATCCAGGATGAGATGTGAACTGGAAGTGTCATAAAAATCAATCCAGTCTTCAATGTATGCAATTTCTAGGTTTACAATATTTCAAAAACAAGAAAGAATTTCCTTTGAAAAACATTGAATACAATATGTAGAATTTTTATTTCTGTGTCATTTTGTGGGGAGAAAAATGAAGAGATTTTTGAGGGTATTTATGATACTTTATTAATAGGTTTGTAATGTAATGCGGTGATTTTGCTTTTCAGTTTCTTATCTGTAATAAGAATTTGCAATTATGCTTCGAAAATGGCAAGTCAAAGTGCAGATATTCATACAGGTTATCGTTTAGGTATGAAGTATGCCTTTTTTTTCAATTTTCCTGCCATTATTTAAAAATTAATACAAATTATTCCGGTCAGCCCAACAAACAGCCTGTAGTGAGATAATAGGAACTGCTGATGTTGGAGAATCTGAGATAACAAGGTGTAGAGCTGGATGAACGCAGCTGGCCAAACAGTATCAGAGGAGCAGGAAGGCTGACGTTTCGGGCCTAGACCCTTCTTCAGAAAAATTATTTCTGTAGAAGGGTCTAGGCCCGAAACATCAGCCTTCCTGCTCCTCTGATACTGCTTGGCCTGTTGTGTTCATCCAGCTCTACACCTTGTTATTGCTTTTAAACAGTCTGTGGTGTTTCTTACACAAAAACAAACTAATTAACTTAGGATTGTGATAATGATACAATATTATTTTGTGGAAATGGGGCAAAGATAGTCATTGGAATAGTGGGTTTTATAACACTACTATTTTTGGGAACGTGGGAGAAGGAGTGGGCCACACAACCCCTTGATTTTGCTTCACCATGTAGATCATCTATTTTAGTGCACTATCCCCATATTGCTTTATGTCATTCATAATTAGAAATGGATCAATCTCTGTCTTGAACTTACTTTATGCCTGAGCTTCAAAAAAACCAAAGTCCATACGATATTAGAGCAGCATTATGCTATTCGGCACTTCGAAGCTGCTCTGCTATTTGATCTTGGCTGATATGTTTCTCAAACCCTATTCTACTGCCTTCCCCCCATAATTCTTGATAACAAGAACATATCTATCTCTGTCTTAAATACACTTAATAGTTTGGCCTCTACAGCTCTCTGCGGCAATGAGTTCCACAGATTCACCACCCTCTGCCTGGAGAAATTCCTCCACATCTCAGTTTGAAAGGGTCGCCCCTTCACTCTGAGGCTATGTCCTTGGGTACTGGTCTCTCCTACAAATAGAAATATCTTCTCTACATTCACACTGTTGTGATCTCTCAGCATTTTATAAATTTCAATCAGGTATCCCCTCATCTTTCTAAACTCCATTGAGTACCAACCCAGAGTCCTTGACCGCTCCACATATGACAAGCCCTTCACCCCAGGATCATTCCTGTGAATCTCCTTTGGATACCCACCAATGCCAGCATATCCTTCTGTAGATACAAGACCTAAAATTGCGCAATATTCCAAATGTGGTCTGACCAGAGCCTTACACAGCCTCAGCAGTACATGCCTGCCCATATATTCTAGCCCTTTTGAAATGAATGCTAATATTGCACTTGTCTTTCTAAATGCCAACTGAACCTGCATGTTAATCCTAAGAGAATCTTGAACTAGGACTCCAAGTTCCTTGGTGCTTCAGATTTCCAAAGTCTGCCCCCATTTAGAAAATAGTCTATGCCTGTATTCTTCGAACCAAAGTACATAACCTCATACTTTCCCACATTGTATTCTATCCACCACTTCTTTGCCTTCTCTCCTATCCTGTCCAAGTCCTTCTGCAGCCTCCCTGCTTCCTCAGCGCTAGCTGTTCCTCTATCTATTTTTGTGCCGATAACAAACTCAGTTTCTTTGTCCACAGCGTTAATGTACAGTGTGAATAGTTGTGGTGCTGACACTGACCCCTGCAGAATTTCCTGGGCTTCATCCTGAAAAAGAGCCTTTATCCCCACTGTTTGCCTTTTGCAGTCAGCCAATCCTCTATCCATGCCAGAACTATACACAGTATTCCAGTGCGTTCTCACGAGTGTTCTACTGAATTGAAACAGACTTTGCTCCTCTACTCAGCTCCTCTTGTGATGAAGGCTAACACACAGTTTGTCTTCTGAATGACTTGCTGCACCGATGTGCTAGTTTTCAATAATTTATAAACAAGATCAATTATATCCCTTCAGCCATAGGCACTTTACAGTCTCTCGCCATCTAGGAAGTAATTTGTATCTTTGTTCTGCCAACCAAAGTGAATAACCTCACATTTACCCTTTTACATTCCATCTGCCGTGCTTCTGGCCATTCACTCAGCCTGTCAACATCACCCCAAGCCTTCTTTGTACCCTCTTACTACACACACTCCTACCTAGTTTTGTATCACCTGCAAATTTGGAAATATTACTATTGGTTCTGACACTCAAATCATTGAAATAGATTGTGAACAGCTAGGGCAAAAGCACTAATCCTTATCCCAGTAGTCACAGTCCACCCAACCTGAGAATGGCCCACTTATTCCTACTGTCTGCTTTCTGCCTGTTAACCAATTCACAAGGAAGGCTGGTTTATTATCTCACATCTCGTGTGCTTTTATTTTGTGGATGTATCTCCCTGTGGGACATTATAAAAAGCCGCCCAAAAATCCAAATACACCACATCCACTGGTTTCCATTTGGAAACTCTTCTAGTAACATCCTTCAAACACTCCATCAGATTTTTCAAGTGTGATTTCACCTTCATAACTCTGTGTTGATTTTGTCCAATGCAAATTGGAACATGCTGACTAATATTTGAATAAGCTGTCTTTGATGTATGAACGTTAACTGTTGACAGTTAATATTTGCCACAACTCATCCATATAATGTACATTTTATTTTAGACAATGAGTGAGTTTTTTTTCTGATAGAGTAAGTGTTAAGTGATGCAAAGTAAATATACAGTATTTGCTGAGGTCTTGATAAATAGACTTCGCTCTAAATACAATACTTTAAAGTTATTTTCTCTATTCGTTTCCTTTTCTCTTCTGAATGTCTCTTGGGTAGTGGTCCACATGTATTGATTATGGTCCAGTTCTTTGCTTAAATCATTATTCATTTGTGTGTGAACTTAGACATAATTAGCAGCAGAGCAAATTGACCAGGGATCACCATAACCAAAACAAATCCTCTCCTCACCCAATTCCATACATGTACTTTCTGACAGGAGTAACTTGATAATTGTCAAAAGCAGGATCTTCCTGTCTTTCCTCAGAGCACTAAGATTATTTCCAAAGTTATGATACCGTCTCTGAAAGATGTTGCCAGGAATACAGAGTTTGAGACGTTTGGATAGGCTGGGGTTTCGTTCACTGGAGCTTAGGAGATTGAGGGGTGACTTTATAGTTTATAAAATCATGAGAGATATGGATAAGATGAATAGCAGAGAGCTTTTCCCTAAGGTGGGGGAAGTTCAAAACCAGGGGGCATATTTTTAAGGTGAGCCGAGAAAGATTTATAAAGGACAAGAGGGGCAACTCTTTTTACGCACAGAGTGGTTCATATGCAGAATGAACTGCCAGAGGAAGTGGTGGGTGCAGGTACAGTTACACTGTTTAAAAGACATTTAGATAAGTACATGAATAGGAAAGGTTTGGAGGAATATGGGCCAAACACAGGTGGGACTAGTTTAGTTTGGGAACATGGTTGGCATGGATAAGTTGCGCCGAAGGGTTGGTTTCCATCCTGTGTGACTTGGTGACTCTGTGACTCTATCTAGTGTGCACCGTTCCAAAGAAGATAACAAAAGTTGTCTGCTAGTTCCTTGACCAAGATTTATCCCTTAGTTCACATTGTTAAACAAACAGGTCATGGGTGTGAGAGAGATAATGGGAACTGCAGATGCTGGAGAATTCCAAGATAATAAAATGTGAGGCTGGATGAACACAGCAGGCCAAGCAGCATCTCAGGAGCACAAAAGCTGACGGTCATGGGTGTCCCCAGTTTACAAACATCTGACATTTGAACACGATCCCATAAGGGGCATAATTTTAAAGACCCAACATATGAACATTTCCTGTGCTTACAAACCGCTGCTTGATATTGTTCTGCATTGTATTCCAACTTGTGTACAAATTGACTTTAGAACAGACTCCAGAATGGAAACTGGTCAAAATTCTGTGTCTGTTAGTAATTTATCACCATCTTATTTCTGATGTGGGATCTGGTGATACGTGAGTTAGCTGCTGTGTTTCCCTACAGTGTCCACAATGGCTAGTTTTGAGAAACGTGCTTATTTGGCTGTAAGGTTCCTTGGAATGTCCTGAGGATTATGAAAAGTATTTTATGTATGTAATATAAATTCAAATTTCTTCTTATCTATCCCTGTCCTGGACTGAGATAAGGTTTGGCTAAGAATCAATGTTAAGAATATCCAGTCTGTAAGGGCCAATTCCACTCTGACAATGTAGTTGCTATTTTGCATATTGAGCTACTAAAAGTTACCAAGCTGAAAACAAATTATCTTGCTACATCTGTCCAAACTTCAGGATTGTTAATGGAATGAAATGTGGACTGGTGTCATTTACATAAGTTATGTTGCAGTAACTCTGAATACTTTAACAGTTCCAATTATTTTCTGCCCCATATTTGCAATGCCAGTATGTTGGTCCCCTGCTTCTTTCACCTCTAGTGATATTGAGAAAGAAATCAAGAGAACTAGGTCCATCTCATAAAACAGAAAATGTTGAAAATGCTCAGCAAATCAGACAGCACCTGGAAGAGAGAAACAGAGTTAATCTTTCAGCTCAATGGTCTTTCATCAGAACTGGGAAAACTTAAGAGATATTTATAGACTTTGTGCAAGTGTAAATGGGACAAAGCCTAAGAAGGGATTGTGATTGCACAGAGGCATCAGAGGACAGATTGACAGAAGAGTGGGTCTTACAGTGCTGCAGGGAGTGATGATGGGAAAGAAAGAAACAAAAAGTGCTCCTGTCTGAAATCAAAAGTAAGAGAACAACTAAAATAAACAAAGAAAAGGAAACAAGACGCCAGGGCAGAATTCGCATTCTGAAATTGTTGATCTTGGTGTTGAATTCAGAAGTCTATAGGAGACCCTAATGGAAACACAAGATGCTATTTCTCGGGCATATATTGAGTCTCACTGGAACAATGCAGCCCACGTTGAAAATTGAAAGAATTAATACAAACAAGGATGGAACTTAAACTATTAAAGGCAGGGCTCTGGGTTGTGTTGTAGAACAGAGAGATTGAGGGGTTCAGCTGTATAATTCTTTGAGATTCACATCACAGGTAGACAGGATGGTTAAGAAAGCATTTAGCACGCTTACCATCATTGCTCAGACCACTGACTATAGAAGTTGGGACATCAGGTTGAGGTTGTACAGAATGTTAGTGAGGCTTCTTTTGGAGTACTGTGTGCCGTTCACATTGCCCTGTTATAGGGTAGATATTATTAAGCAGGAGAGGGTTCAGAAAAGATTTACCAGATTGTTGGCAGGAATGGAGGGTTTGAGAAAGAAAAATAGACTGGATAGGCTGGGACTTTTTTCACTAGAGCGTAAGAGGTTGAGCATTGGCCTTTATTGAGATTTATAAAATGATGACAGGCATAGATTACACAAATGACAAGAGTCTTTTCCCTAGGGTGTGGGAGTTCATAACTAGGGGGCATGTTCTTAAGGTCAGATGATAAAGGTTTAAAAAGGCCAGGAAGGGCAGCGCTTTTTACACAGAGGATAGTTTGTGTGTGGAATGAGCTGCCAGGCGACATAATGGGTGTAGTTTCAGTTACAAAGTTTAAAAGACATTTGGATAAGATGAATAGGAGAGGTTTGGTGGGATATGGCCCAAACACAGGCAGATGGGGCCAGTTTTGTTTGGGAACATGGTCAGCGTGGACTAGTTGGACTGAAGGGTCTGTTTCTATGACTCCGTGACTATGATTTTACACATGAACCGCTACTCCACCTAGAAGAAGCAGTTGATACAATTCAGAAGGTGCAATGGGAAGGGCATGGGGTGACAGGAGAGTGGTGCAGGGTTTGAGGTATAGCTTGAGGGGTCCATTGGGCTTTTAGTGAATATTATCCATCACTTATCACCATGAATAGAGAGAGAAGTCAAGGAAGGGAAGAGAAGACCATGTGAAAGTGGAAAAACACAGTGTGGAAATGGGAAGCAAAATTGATAAAGTTTCTCATTTCAGAGTGAGAGCACAATACGACACTGAGACAGTCATCAGTGGTATTGGAAATAGAGTTGTGTGAGGGCTCGCAAGTAGGACTGGAATAAACAACGAAGAAGATAGACTTAGGATGCATTTGATACCTGTGGTACCACCTTTTATTTGAAGAAAGTGATATGGATTAAAGGAGACTTGTTTGATCAGACAAGTTCAGTCAGGTGAAGGAAGGTAATGCTCGAAAGAACGTGGCCTCCATCCAGAGAAGGAGCAAGGAGAGCCCTTACACTGCCATGGTGGGGTTGGAGGTGTGCAAAGATTTAATAGTTACAGTGAAGACGTTGAAGTGAGCTGTAAGGGTTTGGTGAAGCTATGGAGTGCAAGTCACTGGAGGAGATGAGAATAGAGACTGTTCTGGAAACATTTGTTTGATATTTCATGATGGTTTTATGGCTCATTAGAAGGTGGGGACACTCCAATAAACAGTTGATCTGTTTAAGGTCAAACACAGTGAATTTCATCACAATGAAGAAGCTGGCAGAAACAACAGTGACAATAACTGTTTAATAATTTTTACTGCTTAATTACAAATATAGATCAACTAAATTGGATGGCTTATAAGCTAGATGCTGGATGGTTATTTGTTATATCTAATTTTTGGAGACATATGGAGTGAATTGACCACTTGACAGATCTGCTTGCAATTTGATTACCTTGAAGACCATTGTTACTCTTTTCTATTATGTGTTTAGACAGCTCGATGAAAAACGTTCACAAATAATTAGGTGGTAATATTGGAATTTATTCCACGTAAAGTTTATAACTATACTGTGAAACAATCTGAGTTGAAAAAAAATCATATTTTCTTGTAAAATTTTCAGTGACTATAAAATATAATTGCATTGAGCAGTTTAAAAAAAAAGCTGCGAACGTAATTTACGACTAGGACTATGTTTCCAAACAAAAGCTGGAATATAGTCCTTAATTCAGTTTGGTTCATGACTTATTTTTAATCACCTATTTAAGCTGTGGCATATGGTAATGGTGGATGACACGTAAATACAAGTTATCTTCTCTCCTGAACAGCTAGTGCATTCGAATACCGACAATAGTGAGAGAAAGTGATTATTTCGAAATGATGAACATTTGGAGTGTAAGTGATTGCATCTTTTGGCCTTTGCCTTTTGGAGGCTGAAAATCTGTCCCTGAGATTATTCAATTCCTCAAAAGACAAACATAATCAAGGCAGCTAATTTGAAGAAAGAATTAAACAAGAGAGTCTGCTAAGCTCGCACTCTTTAGCTTGAAAGCATCATGGTTCATATTGTCCAGATGGGGGTTTTCTCAAGGGAAGAGTCTTTCTTTCACACAGCAGATCAAGTATGAGCTTAGAGTGCATGTGTGATAGGAGGCTCAGGTTGTATTATCACCATACGAACAGCATATACGTGTCGTCAGTAATGCAGCATCCATAAAATATTATAGAAAATACACCCCATTTATGGAAAACACGATTCCCTATTGCATTTTTATTAATAGCATTTGGAAAGCCAAGCTTATCTTCTTTGTCATTGTACGATAAACCTACTTACTACAGAAGCACTCAGATGCAGATTGGAGAAATCTGAATGCAGAGACATTATTGTGCCAGCTGATGAAGCCAGAACACTCTGTGCTTAGAGTGTCCCAGAGTTTGAATGTAAAAGATATGATTTTTGTCCGAGACAAACACTATTAAAATAACCATTAAAAGGAACTATGCCTTCCATCTATATCATGTTTGGAGAGCAACATTTGTAAAAGTGTGAGTTTAGTTTTACTTCTTTATTAAACGTTTGTAAACCTTAATCTTCTCATTCCAATAAATTGCATTATTTACTTAGTTTGCACAAATAAAGCTTAGCAAAGTTCAAAAAAATCCCAGATATTTCATACACAATGGAAACGTGTTTGACTTGATGATTAATTGTGTCCAAGAAATTGTGGAAAACAGGACCTTCCCTGTATAAATAAAGCACACCATTCAAGCTGCAACACTGATATTAAACTTAAATTGACCCACTGTTCTTTGGATGATAATGCATTTGCACCGCATTCTGCACATCTGACACATAAAACTGTATCAGAGATAATGGGAACTGCAGATGCTGGAGAATTCCAAGATAATAAAATGTGAGGCTGGATGAACACAGCAGGCCAAGCAGCATCTCAGGAGCACAGACACATAAAACTGACTTGCGTAGTACTGAGCTGTATAGATCAGAAAACTCCCAGATTCAATTTCTAGCCCGTGTTGTTTGAGTTAATCTTTTGCTTCGATTCTAATTTTCTACAGCTTTAGAAATAACAGTAGCGAAGACTTTTATTACAGGCATTACTTGCCGTTGCCTCCTGGTCGATGGTGCATACGTGTGGCCCTAAGATAAAGTTTGGACTAGATTTTACCAAAATGCTCTCATTCAACAGTTGAGTTTACTGGCAGTCTTTGTCCCTGTTCACATTAAAAGAACAGCTGTTTTAAGGAAGGTACTGGAGGGCCCTTGACTTCTGTTGAACTATAGCCCGACAAGAGCCAATACCTCTGCAGAAAAGACAAAGAGAAAAGAATAGCAAAAATAAATGACAATAGCGATTATAGATGATGGTAACATAAAATCATAGAATCCCTGCAGGAGGGAAGCAGGCCATTTGGCCCATCAAGTTCACACTGACACTCTGAAGACCATCCCACCAAGACCAATCACCCCTCCGTCCCACCCCTCCTTATCCCTGTAATCCTGAATTTCCCATGGCTAACCCACCTAGCCTGCATGTCCTTCGCCACAATAGGACAATTTAGCCTGGCCAATCCACCTAACCTGCACATCTTTGGACTGTGGGAGGAAACTGGAGCACCCAGAGGAAACTCACACAGACAAAGGGAGAATGTGTAAACTCCACACAGACAGTCACCTAAGGGTGGAACCAAACCTTGGGTACCTAGCACTGTGAGGCATCCGTGCTAATCACTGAGCCACTGCGCTAAATGCTCCCCCTGATCTGGACAGGCCCACTTCCTAAATGTCTTGGTGGTCTTGCTCAGTTGCCTGAATCATTTTCCCACTGGTCTTCCAATCATAAGCTTCTTCTGTGCATCATTCCAACAGTGACCAAATCAGTACAAGCCTCTCAGCATTGAATGTAAACAAGAACTAGTCTGTGATACAGGAGCAGCTCCTCACAGATTCTATCCATTCACTTATAGCAGCAACTTACCTCCCATTGTACACTTCAGTGTTTGAATCAAGTGTTCTGGGGACTCTTGTGGGTGAAGCCAGTTATTCTGAGTGTTGATAGTAAAGATACCAGTCAATTTGACTGCTTTGCCCTGGATGGTAGAGACCTTCTGAGTGTTATTGAGATCATATTCATGCAAGCAAGTGGAGAAGATTTCATCATATTCCTGATTTGTGTCATTTGGCAGGAACAATTTGATTAGAATCTTTGAAATTCTAATCTGGGATCACACGTAAGAATTTAAGAACAACAGAAAAAGAAAGGAGCAGAAGTAGGCAGTTCAGAAGTGAGTTACTTGCCACAGAATTTCTAGCCCCTCACCTCTTGCAGCTACAGTGTTCATTTAAATGGCCTGACTCCTTCATTTCTCTAAAAAGTTCTGTTAGAACCTTCCATTTGAACCTTTCATTCTTCTAGTTTTGGCCTTTTATGCGCACACTTTTTTAGCCCATTGTGGTCGACGTGTCTCCAACCACTTTGCACTTTCCCTGACTAGGCCCCTGTGCCTCTTGAACCCAATCTCCTCTCTTAGCACTATCCTTTGAACAAACCTCTGTTTAGCCCATATTCCAGTCTCCTTGGAAGACTAATGCATCTTAAAGGTGCTATATAATTGCAAATTGTTGTTGTTGTTATCAAACCTTTGTGCAGCCTTGAAACTAAAAGGAGGACAAGCCAGGCTGGAATAATTTAATTGGAAACTTTGAAATTCTAATCTGGGAGCAATTATAAGAACATATCAGCAATATGTAAACTAGGAGCAGGAAGAGGCCATTCAGCCCCTCAAGCCTGCTCTGCCATTTGATACAGTTATGGCTGATCTCCTCTTGGCCTCAACTCCACCATCCTGCCTGCTCTCCATAACCTTTCAATCCGTAATTAAACGTACTAATTAAACATCTGTCTATCTTCTACTTACATTTACTCAATATCCCAGCAGCGTTCTGCAGACTCACGACTGTTTAAGAGAAGTTTTTTTTTCTTTTCATCTCTGTTTGAATCATGTTATTGGGCAGGGGATTGCTTGATAAGACTGGGGAATGGGATTAATGAGTATTTCTTTTTCTGTTCCCTCCAAATGAAGGTGGTGTGGTGATTGGAACAAGGGCCAGGTGGATTTCATTGACTGAGCTCCTTGACTGGGGTTGTTAACCTGGGCCAGTCAGGAACCCCTGGCTGACAGATATGCACAAGAGATTCTGAAGGTATCTCCACTCTCGGGACTGGCTTTGAGCTGGCTGGTCAAAGCTAATGTCCAGTGCACATGTAAATAAAGGTGACCCACTTCTTGCATTTCTCCTGGAATTTCAATCAGCTTACATTTCATAAAACCTCAACTTTGAGTTAGCACAAACTCAAAGATCAACGATTCTCAACAAAAATCCATTTTCTTTTGAAACCTATCGAACCGTTGGGAGCTGAGGATGAAAATGCTTTCCAATTCCTTTGACCTGGTAAGGATCTCGGGAAGCTGTAGCAGTTTGGCTGTTTGTTATTTCAGTTTTCGGATAGTACAGGTCCACCCTTCCAGCTGCAATCCGTCTTGCTCCCAGATTTTAGAATAGCACAGCCTTTTATTTCAGAGAGAAGTCTGTGATACATCATACTTTTTTCAGCGAAAGGGATCATGGTCCCTTTTCTTTTTTTTCATCAGTTGTCCCTGTGGAACAGCATGTGCCTTTCACTGAGAAAGTAGCTAAAATGCAGTAAACTTGCTGAAGTGTAAAACAGGAAACAGGGGTCCATTCGAGAACACATTGATGTGCTGCAGTGTTCTGTTTGTTGATGTATAGATGTAAAGATTCATGTGCCCTGAGAGAGCTCTGTGTTAAATAAATATACAGAGAATAATGAGCATTATGACAAATAAACTATCTTACTGAGGTGAGAACAAATCATTAATTGGCGGCAACAGTGTCCATGAGTTAGCTGGCCAAATTCGTAACAAAAACGGGTCAGTTCCTACTGTGATAGTAGGAACTGCCGATGCTGGAGAATCTGAGATAACATGGTACAAAGCTGGATGAACACAGCAGGCCAAGCAACATCAGAGGAGTAGGAGAGCTTGACATTTCGGGTCAGGGCCCTTCTTCAGACCCTATCTCAAATCCTACTGCAGTGGTTTTTCCATACTCGCGTATAACAAGGAGATATTTCTAAAGCAGCATTGATGGGGTTAGTGCCACTAGATTCATGAAATAATGATCCCACTATAAAGGTACAAATGCCATAAATGCGTTTAGGTAATAAATCTAACATTCTACCTGTACTTCCATTTTTATATTCCTTAATATATATTGCTGTACCCAGTTTCTGCTTTATTCCTGTCTTTAATCACGTGTAGAAATTCTACCAGGACATTTGGCTTCGGAATTTATTCTGACATAGGCCACATTCCAGTGGAGGTAGTGAGTCAAAATACAGAGAGAAAAAATAAACAACTCTAAAGGATCAATTTGGACTACCGCACCCTGTAAAAATCCTACTCAGAACCACGTCTTCCTAAACCTCTAGTCCTGTGAAAGTCAAACAGGCCAGACCAGTGAAGAAATGAAAAACGGAAATAATACTGAATTATTAATGTTTTGACAACTGGGTTGTTAGAACTCGGGTAGCCCTACAAATATTCTGGAAGAGGTCAAATGTTCCTGCTGACTCATGGAATCTTTACAGTGGGGAAGCAGGCCATTCAGCTCATTGGGTCTGCACCAACCCCTGAAGAGCATCCCATCCAGGTCCACCACACTACCCTCTCCCCACGCCTAGCCAACTAACCTATACATCGCTGGACACTAGCAAATCCACCTAACATGTACATCTTTGGACTGTGGGAGGAAACCGGAGCATCCAGAGGAAACCAATTCAGACACGGGAAAAATGTGCAAACTCCACACAGACAGTCACCTAAGGGTGAGATCGAACCCAGGTCCTTGGCACTGAGCCACCGTGCTGCCCAGCAAACAGATCTCATGGGAGTCTCTGGCTTGTGACCAAAAAAATTAGAAAATGTGCTGTCAGGAAGGCACCAAGAACGACTCCTTTGGGAATGGGTCAGAAATCACATGACACCAGGTTACAGACCAACAGGGTATCTGCAAACACAAGCTTTCCGAGCATAGCCCTTTTGTCAAAAGCTTGTGTTTTCAAATAAACCTGCTGGATTACAAGCTGGTGTCATGTGACTTATGACCTTGTTCCCCGTTGTCCAACCCCAGCACCTCCACTTCATTGGGAATGGTTGGAGGTGAATTTGAAACATTGGAGGAAGCTCACAAATATTTAAACAGCACATCTATCCAACTCTTGAAGCACTACCTGCCCCTAGCAGAGCCCACAGAGAGCACATTGGACTTAATCTGACAGAACCCATTGAACTGGAGGAAAGCAAGCTAGTCTCAATCGCAACGGTTTGCCTGAAGAACTTTGATATTGCACATTGCTGTGAACTGCTGTTGAATTAGCATCTCATGCTGAACTCTTCTGACCCTTTAGCACACTGAATCCCAGCAACATGTTACCAAGTTAAAGATTTTGATCCAGAAATAGCTTAAAAGCTATCTGGTTTGAAAGATTTAAACATTATACATAAAAAAAACACATTTTCAAATGAGATTTACATGATACTTTATAAAGCCAATTCTTCTTTCAGCAATGAATGTATGGTATGTAGGTCTCAAGACAAAACAAAATCAAAAGGCGCATTCCTTATAACATCATCAACAAATCTAACAATATTTGGAAAAGTAGGTGACTATTTATATTTTGCTGCATTCTGTAACAAATCAGTAGACTAATACTCCAAACATATTTAGCGACATACAATTCATCCTAGTTAACAGCAAGTTCCTTTGGTTCAGATAAATACACTTACATGAGGAATTCGGGTCACCATGATATATTGTTTCTCAGGAAGCTTCCTAACATTAAATGTTCATTAAGTGTGGCATAATGGGCTGGATCATACAGTCTCACTGGGTATGTTTTTGGGGTGAAGTGCATAAAATGTTGGGAGTCCTTCCCACCGGGCCCAACTTGGTCTCTGTAATACGAGAGGGCAGTTGAGGTGCCCACTAACCCACTCACCCTTAACCTATTTTGTATATAACCTGGTCAGTTACTGCCCACTTTAAACCCTTGTTCTGCCTCCACTGCCGTAAGGGCTGGGCTGTAGCAGGTGGGCAACATTGGAATGGGTTTCAGTTTTGGAGGAGGCAGGAAGGATGGGGTGGGACATCATTTAAGGGGGTTCTCTGTATGTATCAGAAAACCCATTCCCCAAGAAGATGTGAACCCTCTTTGTTCTTGTCCACCAACTTCTTGAAAACCTCCCTTTCATTGCCCCAACCCAAGGACATCAAATCTCACATAAAAAGCCTGGAACTTATCTGGGTCTGAGCACCAGTGATGGTCTCTGTTGGTCTCCATGAAGTCCTGGCAGTGCACTTTACACAACTCTAACACTATTGGGATTGTATAGAGCAACTTTGCAATCAGATTGGCTGGTACCCTTTGAGAGTGGGAGCTCCTGTTCTCTGCTTGTTTAGATTCCCCTAGACACGCACACTACATCCCCTCCCCATTCCCTAACTTGTCAGTGTACAGGAGGGTGGGTTTATAAAGGTTGCTCCATTTGGAAGTGACTTTTTTTCCCTAAGGGACAGGAGATGAGTAATACACTTGGACATAAACTCGAGACCAATGCAGCTGTGAAAAGTACAGAATTATTTTGTACTTAATGACGAATGATTTTATTCAGATGCTGCAACTGAAGTCAGCAGCTGACAAGTTTTCCAGAGTACCTGCTGATGTTTTGTGGGACAGTGGAATTGTGTTCATGGTTAGGTGTGAGCATCAGTATTTCAGTGAACTGTCGGCACTGTAAATGCTAACACAATTAGATCATGGATAATCAACACTTTCAATTATTTATCTTTGATGCTTCATATTTCTTGAAAACAATGCTAACCAAAAATCCAATTAAAATTTTAAATTGACCCAGCATTCAGAAACAAATTTTACAATCATTTCTGTGGAAAAAAATGTGATTCAACTCCAAAATGACATGGGTCTAATTTTAAGTTTTGAGCTCATTCAGAATTATTTGACTAGATGAAATAAATTCTCTACATCTACCCTATCAAATCTCATTGGCCTTTAAAAGCCTCGATTCTAAGCTCAAGAGAATACAAACAAAGTTAATATAATTTTGGAGGTCCTGCGCTTTTGCCCTTCCAGGGCCAGCCTGACTTTCCTGAGGTTCATTCCGTAAAATTGAATTCCAAATGGAATCCAACCAAGTCTCTGTACAACTGAATCCAACTTCCTTCCTCTGTATTCTAACTCCCTTCAGGCAAAAAGAAACTCCAGAAGCTCAGGAGGTTTGGCAGTATCTGCACAGAGAAAGCAGAGTCAATGTTTTGCGTCCAATGACCCTCCTTCAGAACATTCTTTCAAACATTATTGTTTATTAAAAGTACAAATGCAAAGAAACACTTATCCACCTGACTGTCTACATTGACGTTCCTATTACGCCTAGATTTCTAGGAGAAATTGTTCCAAGTTACAAATTATTGTGTTTCGTGGATATGCTATGTACAACCTCACATTTCTGATATTGAAATCCATTGATTTGAAAGCCAGATTTATAATCTACGTTCAGGAATAGTGAGATAGTGTTTGTTAAATGACACTTTTATTGTATGGCATTGTCTTAGTAGGTTTTATGGTTTTCTTTGTATAACTACATTATCAAAAATCGTTTGCCATGTTTTTACTTTGAAATGCATAGATTTAATATTGTAATCGCTGTATTGTTTCATGTGATTTTATGCATTGGACAGTGGGATCAGCTTTGTGTTCTGTATGATTTTTCAACAAAGTTAGATATTTTTAACTGTACTGCACACAGAATTCCTCTGCATTGGCTCATTACAGTGTTTGCTGAAGACATCAGAAGCAATGGCTTTAATCATAGTGTTTAAAGCTCCTTGGAGACCAGAGGAGTAAAGGCACAGTTGTAAGACAGACAGACTTGGGTAATGCAAATTGGTGGTATGCTGACTGACCATTTGCAGAGGATATTGAGGAGTTGTTTCATGGACACAGGTGGGCTAGGATAGGGATGGTTAGTTTTAATTATGCCTTTGAGATGTTAAAAAAACCAACCTTTTATTTATTATGAATGAACAGGCATCCCAGCTGCCCACCAGAAATTTAAATAAGGGTCCTGATCTTGTCAGAGGCTGTTTGCTTTGTTTGGCAGCTGTGCCTCCTTAATACTTGACACTCGGCTGTTCAAAAAAACAAATTTTAAGGACGATTTCCAATTCTCATTTTTAAAATGTGATTCATTTTCTTGTTCATGCTATAAAGCTGTCTATTTAACAGAAAATTAAACGATGTAATTTCCAATGATTATCTTAAACGGGATTTCAAAAACATCTGCTGAAATTTAAATGGAAAATTAGAAATGATTGTGGAATGATATGCGTCTTCTCCAGCAGAGTTGCAATCTCAAACAATAAGCATTATCACCTTCTCAAGGACAATTAAGGACAGACAACAGATGCTCACAGCCCGCAGTAGAATGATAAATGTAGTGAAATATTATAACTACTAAGTCAGATAATGCTTTATTCTGATTGAAAATTAAGTGTGGCGGCAATTTAAAGTCCTGCAGAATTCAATTTTCATTTAAGATTATTTGAGAACTTTAAAAGTGTCCACTCTATCCTGAGTTGTGTGATGCTTTCCCCCTATTTGGGTAAGTTGCTGTTTAAAAGTAAAATGCGTTCCACCCTGCAAGATTCTGTCTAGTTCTCTGCATTTTTCTTACAGTTCAGATAAGTTCAGTAGAATCAGGGAATGGTTATGCCACTGAAGGTGGCTGTTGACCTTTTCACGTCTGTACTTATTGTAAGAGCAAGACACCACAGCCAATCCTGTGCCATTCGCCCCCAGCCTTGCACTTTTGTCATAAATGATAATATCATACAGATATCCAGTTGCCTTTTCAAAGGCAAAACACAATCTGCTTTTATTGGTCTCTCAGTGGCCCCTCCTCGAACCTAACCACTCACTGCAAAAATAAGTTGCTAGTCGTCGTTTACTAGTTCAGCTAACACCTCAAATTTATGTCCTCTGGTATGGATTCTTCATCCAATGGAAATAATGGGCTAAATCTGAATTTTGTTTTAAAAAAGAAAACAGTCGGAAATTGCCAGAGAAATCCAGCAGGCCTGGCAGCACCTGTAGAGTGAAAGCTGAATTGACATTTCAGGTCCACTGACCCTTCCTCAGAACTAATTCTTTTTTGGTTATCAGTTTAGTTGAGTTCCACGGAGGGCTTCCCCATGCGAGGCTTGGTGAGATTTCTTGCCAGGTATTAGCAAACTCACCTGGTTAACTACCTACCACTCTGTATGACACCTGTCTCAACCAGTTTTAGTCCCATTCCACCAGTCGTTCTTCCTGGACCAACCTGCCAGATATTTGCTGGAAACTCAGCATCCCTGTCCCCCGTGCCATCTTTTAAAAATGCACTGTGGACCTAGATGAGCCCTGGCAATCATGATGGTCTCATTGGTACTGCATGGGCACAGCAGCCACTCAGTTCATGGCACATTTCTGGCAGTGCCCTATGTGATGCTGGCCTGTATTTCATGAGTGTCCTCTAAGGGGATTGGAGTGGTACCGTGAGGATTCTGAGGGCATGGCAAATATTGGATGCCAATGTCAGGTGGATGAAGGAAGCATGTAACTGGTGTCCATACAATATGCCTTGAGATACTGTTGCTTAGTGAGCAGTGTACAGGCTAGTCACAGTTGAAGTCACCTGATACCCAATCTGACATGTATGTTGTGAATTCTTGGTGTCTAGATTGCTCGCGGTGGTTGGTAGGATAGGAAGGTCCTTAATAATGAGGTAAGGTGTACAATGATTAAGGTTGTTAACAAGCAATAATCCATCGAAATAGGTGACTGACTGCTGCCTAATGAAAATCTTGCCTCAGCTGCTGGAACATAGTTAAACGTTGTGGGTCAAGCTGCTACTGATGTTAAGATAGGCCTTGCTGGACTCTCACACATCTCTACCTCATTTCTTACCTGGGCATATCGTTCAGGCCTCTGTAACATTCACCACTATCTCCCTCTGTACTCTGTTCAAACCCCTCCTGCTTTTGAACACCTCTATCAAATTTCATCTTAGTCTTCTCTACTCCAAGAGGGAAACACCCAACTTCTCTAAGCTATGCACATTGCCAAAATTCCTCTTCCCCGGAATTATTCTCCAGAATCTTTTCTGCACACTGTCTAATTTCTTCACATCCTTCCCAAAATGTGATGCTCAAAACTGATCATGGCTGCCCAGTTGAGGGGATTCAGTTTTTATACAGGTGTATCATAGCTTCTTGCTTTTGCAAACTATGTCCCTATTTATAGAGCGCAGGATCACATACGTTTTATTAATTGTCTTCCCAACTTGCTGTGCTGCCAGCAGTGACTGATGCACCTAAAGCCCCAGCTCCCTTCAATCCTGCACACCTTTTAGAATTAAAAACTGAAAGAACTGCGGATGTTGTAAACCAGAAATTGCATCTGTGGATAACATCAGACCAAGCAGCATCATAAGAGCAGGAAAGCTGACATTTCAGGTGAAGGGTCCAGGCCCGAAATGTCAGTTTACCTGCTCCTAAGATGCTGCTTGGCCTGATGTGTTCATCCAGCTCACACCTTGTTATCTTGGATTCTCCAGCACCTGCAGTTCCTATTATCTCTTGCTTCTGTGGAACTGAGTTCTGTGGAAGGGTCACTCAAACTGAAATGACCATTCTGATTTCTCTGCACAGATGCTTCCAGACCTGCTGAGCTTTTCCAGCAATTTCTGTTTCAATTCACCCTTTTAGTTTATATCATCTCTCTTATTTGTCTCGCCAAAACGAATTACCTTGCTTTTCTCTAAATTAAGTTTCATCTACCATGGGTTTATCTGCACTGTCAGCCTACTATGTGTTCTTTAATTTTATTGCAATTCTCCTCTCAGGTTTACACTACAAAGCATTTTTAAACTTGCAGTGATAGTCATACTGTTACTCTCTGCTGATGTACTATCGTGGTTTTCCTGTGTTTCGGTGGTCAAATGCCATGATTCCTGTCTTCTGCAACAATGTTGGAAGATTCTCACTTTTCTGGTGGTTTGTCTGAATGAAACCCACTATTTGCAGTTTAAATAAATGATGCCCATTTCCTTAAAGGCTTGACTGAATTAATCCTGCTGCCTGAGGCTTCGAAAAATGATGCCTGTTTTCATAACTGTTTATCTTCAGGTTGATTCTTGCAGTTCTGTGGCCTTAACATTAATATCAGATTCTTTCACTGTTTTACCTGAATGACTGCAAGTATCTGTGGTTTTAATAAATGCTTCCTGCTTTGTCACAGTTTTCCTAATGGAAACCATGAGGCTGGCCTGGATTGTATGTCTTACTCCTTCAAGATCCTCTGATAGTGGGATTTGTTTAAGGCACTCCTCTGTATTAGTCAATAAAATTGGAGCTGGAAAAGCACAGCCGATCAGACAGCATCCAGGCAACAGGAAAGTCAAGGTCATCCCTGAAGGGTTTCGGCTGAAAACTTTGGCTTTCTTGCTCCCCGGATGCTCTCTGACCAGCTGTGCTTTTCCAGCTCCACATTTATTGATTCTAGCTTCCAGCATCTGCAGTCCTTACTGTCTCCACTCCTCTATATTAATGCCTTTCAGACCCTGACTATAACAGTATGCCATCTATACTTTAAATAAGTGCTATTGGCAGGCATCAATGCAAAATGGTATTAGTGTCATGCCTAAATAATGGCATGTACCCACTCTGTAGTTCACAGTACCATTAAAAACTAAAGGCAGAATCCAGCCGGGCACTGAACTGTGACGTTATTGATGAGAAAGCTAGGAAAATTGTGTTAGATGGCCAATGAAGAGCTTCTTAATATTGAAAACAAAAGATTTTTATTTAATATTCACTCCCAGATGTGGACATCATTGCCCATTCCTAATTGTCCAGAGGGCAGTTAAGAGTCAACCACATTTCTGTGGGTCTGGAGTCACATGTAGCCAGACAGGTAAGGATGGTGGGTTAGAGATAATGGGAACTGCAGATGCTGGAGAATTCCAAGATAATAAAATGTGAGGCTGGATTAACACAGCAGGCCAAGCAGCATCTCAGGAGCACAAAAGCTGACGTTTCGGGCCTAGACCCTTCATCAGAGATGGTGGGTTCCTTCCTTTAAGGACATTAGTGAAACAGATGGGTTTTTCCTGACAATTGACAATGATTTCGTGGTCATCATAAGACATTTCCTTCCAGATTCTTCATTGAATTCAGATTTCACCATCTGCCAAGGCAGGATTTGAACCCAGGTCCCCAGAACATTAGTTGAGTTTCTGGATTACTACATTAGGCCATTGCCTCTCCATTTTCCAGCCAAGTGTTGAATGGTAAGACAAGATTGTCACAAGTAAGGGGGAGGCAAATAGTACAAACACTATCCTATTAATCCAGAAAATCAGCCAATGTTCTGGAGACCTGGGTTTGAATCCTGTCAAGGAAGTTGGTGGAATTTGATTTAAATAAATATCTGGAATTAAGAGTCTTAATGATAACCTTGAAGCCATTGTCAATTGTTAGGGGGAGAAAAAAACCCATCTGGTTCACTAATACCTTTTAGGGAAGGAAATGGCCATCCTTACCTAGCCTGGCCTACACGTGACTTCAGACCCACAGCAATGTTGTTTGATTCATAACCTGACCCTTGGGTGGTTAGGGATGGGCAATAATGCTACCCTAGCCAGAGAAACCCATATCCTGTGAATGAATAAATAAAAGTTTGTGCGCATTAAATCTCATTATTACCTAATTTCACTCTATTGATGCACAGTCTCCCATTCTTAGACTCTGCTCTAACGTCTGCAACTGGATCCTCAACTTCCTGACCCACAGACTACAAGCCGTAAGGATAGGTGACAATACCTCCTCCACATAATCCTCAACACTGGTGTCCCGCATGGCCACACACTCAGCCCCCTACTATACTCCATATACACACACAACTGTGTGGTCAAATTCAGCTCTAATTCCACTTACAAATTTGCGAGGACACTACTGTAGTGGATTAGACCTCAAACAATGACAAGACAGAATATAGGAAAGAGATAGCTTAGTGGCATGGAGTAAAGACAACAATGTCTCCTGCAATGTCAACAAAACAAAGGAGTTGGTCATCAACTTCAGGAAGCAGAGTGGAGGGCATGCCCCTGTCTGTATCAATGGTGCTGAGGTGGAAATGGTTGGGTGCTTCATGTTCCTAGGAGTAAACATCATCAACAATCTGTCCTGGTCTATCGACATCAATGCTACAGGCAAGAAAGCGCACCAATGCCTTAACTTCGTCAGAAGCCCGAAGAAATTTGGCATGCCCACAATGACTCTTACCTACTTTTATAGTTGCACCATAGAAAGCATCCAATTTGGATCAATAGTAATCATCATCAGTGTGAAGCAGATGTAACTACAGGAGATCTTTAAAAATGTCATCTGTGGGTCACAATTCATCCTCTTGTAACATTTTATCCCTCTTCATTTACTGAGTCCATAAATCCCCAATGAGTAATATACTGCTTCTGTTAGAGTATAGTGTGATTTATCACCATCCCTAAGGTCCCATTGATATCTTTAAATGTTCTCCAAAATCTATCAATAACCATGAGCAACTCCAAAATAACACTTGATAGCTCAAGCAAATTAAAACTCAGCATAACCATACAAACCCTTCTTCCCTACATTAACCAAGTGACAGTGGGCAAAATTAAACAGAATATAATTAATAAAAAAAATTCAATCCTACACTACCCCATACTTCCTCCTGGGAAAGTTCATAACCAGCTCCTTTGGCCCCGATTTATACATAAGGAATAATCTCTTGAATGAGGAACTGAGGTATTAGTGAATAGCTGGTACATGTGTACTGTGCTTCAATGATATTCTGAGCTTCTCGGACAAGAATAAAGGCGGTTATTATGGACTTGCTGGAAAAGTCTTTAAAATGTGATTTGTACCATTACTAAAGATCAAATTAGCCAGCACATTCCAGGGTTTAAGGTATGCAACTTGAATTGTGAACTTACAGCGTAAGATTGTTCTCCTATTTATCTTGCACAGTCTTGCTTTGAACCTCCCTGTTATTTGATATTTTCTAAGCATCTTGTTCAGAGAGGTTATGATGTATGTGGAGCAAGTGGGACACTACCACTGCGCCACAAGAATCCTAATTACCCCATGATTATTATTATAAACTTGTTGGATTTATATATTATTTGCCCATTAAACCTAAGAAATAAAGTTTGGGAGAGTGATTAAGAGATCATTGTGAATGCATTGCCAATTAACCTTGCTGGCCTAGAAAGGGAACAGCTGAAACAGTTGAATCTAATTTCTGCATGTCCTCAAACAGTTGAGTTCAACATGGTTCCTGCTTAAGAAAATCCCTGTTGGTCTTCCTCATTTAATCGACAGTAGCTCCACATTGGCCATTTCAACAATGATGGTGTTGACTTTGAGACAGCTGTGTGGGAGTTTCTGACCTGCTTCCTTTCCCGTGCTGATAAAAAATTGACAGCACTGGAAATGTGGCTCAGCACCTGAACTGGGATATACCTGTCATTTTTAAAGGCTGCAATGCACTTTGCTCTTAATATGGACTGGATAGTCCACCTCCAGTTTCCCTTCAGATCTTTAGACCATAAGAATTAGGAAACAGGAGTAGGCCATTTGCCTCCTCGAGCCTGCTCTGCCATTCAGTAAGATCAGGACTGATCTAGCTATCATAATCTTAAATATACCAAAGGACTCTTTCCCCACATCTGTCTGTGACAAGGAGATCCAAAGACACTCAGCCGATGAGAGAAGAAAGTTTTTCTCACCTCAGTGTTAAATTGGTTCCCCTTTATTCTGAGACTATGTCATCTGGTCTTAGAAGGTTCCTTGAAGGGAAACATTGACTCAGTCAAGCCCCTGAACAATCCTGTATATTTCAATGAGGTCACCTCATTCTTCTGAACCCCAATGAATAGAGTCCCAACTTGTTTAGCAGGGATCACCCTAGTGAACCTCTCCGAACTGTGTCCACTGAAATAATATTGACTATGCACAAACCTGCTCACAGTACACCAGATGTTGTCTCACCAGCACCTTGTAGGGTTGCAATAAGACTTCTCTACTCTTATACTCCAGTCCCCTTGAAATAAAACCCAACTTGCCAATAGTCTTCCTAATTACCTGCTGCCCCTGTATACTAGCTTTATGTGTTTCTCTCCATTTAAATAGCATTCTGTTCTTGTGTTCTGCCTTTCAAAAATGAACAATCCCTATCACATACATTTAAAGGGACCCAATAGTTTCGTTGAGTTGTTTTCCTGTTTGTCTGGCAGTTATGTAATAGCTTCAGATATAAGCATAACACATCAAACATCTCAACAATTAGATACCTGTGATGGTTTTCTCTTCCACATCAATATTATCTGACATTTCTATGCCATTCCTGATCTGCTGCCCTCCCTTCTCAATGAGTAAAATGTTAGCAGACTGTTTAAATGTGCAATCCTATTGCGTCCTGGCCCAACCTTATCTTCAACTGATATTCAGACAAGTTGCACAGGCAACTCGTTCTTTATTATGAACAAAAACAGGAGTTGCTAGAAAAGCTCAGTAGGTCTGGCAGCATCTGTGAAGGAAAAAAATCAGAGTGAACGTTTTGTGTCCGGTGACCCTTCCTCAAAACTTTTTCTGATTTTTTTTTTCACAGATGCTGCCAGACCTGCTGAGCTTTTCCATCAACTTCAGTTTTGGTTCCTGGTTTACAGCATCCGCAGTTCTTTAAGTTTTTGTTCATTATTATTACCCTCCTGCGAACAGTGAAATCAGCACAGATTAAGAATTGAATTGGAACACTACAGTTCCATATCATTTCATTTATTCACGGGTGGTCCCTCGCATACAAGCATGACTCTCCTCTACTTTCAGCCTGTAGGTGGCTGGAAAGAGGATGCGACTATCACATACTCTGTTGGTGGTCGTGGGAAGGGTGTGTGGGGCATTGGTGTGGCAATGTGCTCCTTCTGCTGTTTTTGCTTGGCTTCCATTTCTTCCCTGACAGTAAGTGTCCCTATAGATCATTTAATCGCTAGATAAACCTGCACACCAATCTGCATGTGTAATCTGATGTAATTTAATACCTATATTGATCAGTTGCATAGCTTGGTTATAGAAGAATTACATACATTCAGCAGAAACTTGGAAAGACTGTACATAGAAGTTACAATATAGCAACTGTGCATTGTGCAAAACCAGTCTGTCACATGTAGAATCTATTTGAATAAATAGTGAAATGATAATTACCTACCCTTTTCACATGCCTCTTTATCACCTCTCTCTTCATCCACCTATCAAACAAAGCCATCCTTGAATTTTGAGATAATTTCTCTCCCACTCCCTAATCCTGGAAGTAAATTTTAGTTTTGCAGCTCTGTTTGAAGAATATTCCCCATCTTCAAACATAAATCTCTCCATCTTCCTTCCCTAAAGGACATTAATGAACCAGGTGGGTTTTTTGACAATCAACAGTAGTCTTTCCCCAGGGTAGAGGAGTCCAAAACTAAAGGCTGTATGTTTAAGGTGAGAGGGGAAAGATTTAAAAGGGACCTAAGGGGCAACATTTTTGTGCAGAGGATGTTGCATGTATGGAATGAGCTGCTAAAGGAAGTGGTGGAGGAGGGTATAATGACAACATTTAAAAGGCATCTGGATGGGTATATGAATGAGAAGGGTTGAAAGAGATATGGGCCAAATGCTGGCAAATGGGACCAGATTAATTTAGAGTTCAGAGCTTGATGATCAGCCATAATCATGTTGAATGGTGGAGAAGGCTTGTGGGGTTAAATGGCCTACTACTGCTCCTATGATAACAAAGTGTGAAGCTGGATGAACACAGCAGGCCAAGCAGCATCTCAGGAGCACAAAAGCTGACGTTTTGGGCCAAGACCCTTCATCAGAGAGGGGGATGGGGAGAGGGAACTGGAATAAATAGGGAGAGAGGGGGAGGCGGACCGAAGATGGAGAGAAAAGAAGATAGGTGGAGAGGAGCGTATAGGTGGGGAGGAAGGGAGGGGATAGGTCAGTCCAGGGAAGACGGACAGGTCAAGGAGGTGGGATGAGGTTAGTAGGTATGAGATGGAGATGCGGCTTGGGGTGGGAGGAAGGGATGGGTGAGAGGAAGAACAGGTTAGGGAGGCAGAGACAGGCTGGGCTGGTTTTGGGATGCAGTGGGAGGAGGGGAGGAGCTGGGCTGGTTGTGTGGTGCAGTGGGGGGAGGGGAAGAGCTGGGCTGGTTTTGGGATGCGGTGGGGGAAGGGGAGATTTTGAAGCTTGTGAAGTCCCCATTGATACCATTGGGCTGCAGGGTTCCCAAGCGGAATATGAGTTGCTGTTCCTGCAACCTTTGGGTGGCATCATTGTGGCACTGCAGGAGGCCCATGATGGACACGTCATCTAAAGAATGGTAGGGGGGGCGTTGAAATGGTTCGCGACTGGGAGGTGCAGTTGTTTGTTGCGAACCGAGCGGAGGTGTTGTGCAAAGCGGTTCCCAAGCCTCCGCTTGGTTTCCCCAATGTAGAGGAAGCCACACCGGGTACAATGGATGCAGTATACCACATTGGCAGATGTGCAGGTGAACATCTGCTTAATATGGAAAGTCATCTTGGGGCCTGGGATAGGGGTGAGGGAGGAGGTGTGGGGGCAAGTGTAGCACTTCCTGCGGTTGCAGGGGAAGGTGCCGGGTGTGGTGGGGTTGGAGGGCAGTGTGGAGCGAACAAGGGAGTCACGGAGAGAGTGTTCTCTCCGGAAAGCAGACCAGGGATGGGGATGGAAAAATGTCTTGGGTGGTGGGGTCAGATTGTAGATGGCGGAAGTGTCGGAGGATGATGCGTTGTATCCAGAGGTTGGTGGAGTGGTGTGTGAGAACGAGGGGGATCCTCTTTGGGCGGTTGTGACGGGGGCGGGGTGTGAGGGATGTGTTGCGGGAAATGCGGGAGATGCGGTCAAGGGCGTTCTCGACCACTGTGGGGGGAAGTTGCGGTCCTTGAAGAACTTGGACATCTGGGATGTGCGGGAGTGGAATGCCTCATCGTGGGAGCAGATGTGGCAGAGGCGGAGGAATTGGGAATAGGGGATGGAATTTTTGCAGGAGGGTGGGTGGGAGGAGGTGTAATCTAGGTATCTGTGGAATCAGTGGGCTTGAAATGGACATCAGTTACAAGCTGGTTGCCTCCCCTTCCCCAGCCCAAAATCTCCCCCTCCCCCACCGCATCCCAAAACTAGCCCAGTTCGTCCCCTCCCCCCACTGCACCACATAACCAGCCCAGCACTTCCCCTCCCCCCACTGCATCCTAAAACCAGCCCAGCCTGTCTCTGCATCCATAACCTGTTCTTCTTCTCACCCATCTCTTCCTCCCATCCCAAGTCGCACCTCCATCTCCTACCTACTAACCTCATCCCACCTCCTTGACCTGTCCGTCTTCCCTGGACTGACCTAACCCCTCCCTACCTCCCCACCTATACTCTCCACCTATCTTCTTTTCTCTCCATCTTCGGTCCGCCTCCCCCTCTCTCCCTATTTATTCCAGAACCCTCACCCCATCCCCCTCCCTGATGAAGGGTTTAGGCCCGAAACGTCAGCTTTTGTGCTCCTGAGATGCTGCTTGGCCTGCTGTGTTCATCCAGCTCCACACTTTATTATCTTGGATTCTCCAGCATCTGCAGTTCCCATTATCACTACTACTGCTCCTATCTTCTGTATTTCTATGACAAATTGCTTAGAGCTTTGAAAGAAAGGTCAAAGAACACTTGGAACATGCAGCAAGGAATGAGATTGAAAGAAGGGATGGTGTCAGAGAGAAGAGAAGGGGGAGAAGGATTCATAACCTGAGCTGTTGATGTTTGCTTCTTTGTGTTAAAGTTTGGGATGAGATGATGGATGAAAATAAACAGGAGCAAGAACAGCTTTGCAATTGAGTCGGATGTTGCTGGAGACAAAGATTGAGAGTGTGTTTGTGGTAGCAATTGGAATTGAAATAAATCTCCAGTTGAGACAAGAAGAGAAGTTTGAGAAATTCTGAATATCTGGGAAATATTTGTATTCTTGGATGGTCTCAAAAACCTGGCATGAATTTCTGTTGGAATTGATGTGGAATTAATCAGAGCCAGAGAAAGTTGCCAAGTGTGGTTTGTAAGATCCGTGATGAAACATGAGAAGGAAAATAGAAATGAACAAAGATGAACATGGCAGAAGGTGAGAGATGAAAATCCCATCAACAATAGGAGGGAAATGTCTTTAAGGTGGGCATTCTTGAAAGACTTAATATACTGCACAAATTACTGTGGATGTTGAAAATTTAAAATAAAAAATGAAGACGTGGGAAATATTTTGCCGTTTTTTATACTTTTCTTGGTTGCCTTCAGGCAATAATTGAGCAAGATAAGGTAGAAAGCTGTTGCTCATAGAAAGGTGGAGGGGACAGTGTAGCCTGGGAGATCAGTGAATGGTAAGCATATAAGAAATAGGTGCAGGAATTACTCATTGAATCTCTTTTCTACTGTTCAATATGAAAGTGACTGATTTGATCTTAGCCTCAATTTCGCTTTCATTTATATTCTCCATAACCCTTTGTTAATATTTCTACTGTCTTTACCCATCTAACCCAGCAAAGGGTAACCTACTTGGTTAAAACCTCTTTGTAACTTAAAAGCTCAGCAAAGAGGAATTTTACATCATTAAAGTAACTTAGTCAATTTAACTCGCTATAGACTAGGTTCTGATATGAAATGCTCTCTCTTTTATATTTTACAAACTAGCAGAATTGCCTCTGTGTAGCCTGTATCTCCAGGTATATTGTACATTTATCAATATCAGTACTTACAAGCAAATAGAGACTGCAAATTAAAAAGTAATTGGTGATGAATAGTTGCAAGAACCAATTGTAGTTTACACCACAAGAGTGAATACTATTATTGTACAATATCTAGGATAGTGCTACAACATGGAATCAGGCAAACACCAAGTCAAATCTGCCTTCCTACCTCCATATTTGTAACACAATAAAACTAAAATCTTCAAAGATGCTCAAAATTGACCCGAAGGGTTTCTAACCAGTCTTTTTGAATAACCATTCTCAGACTCTGCAAATAGTCAATTTCAGATAGTAGGTTTGTATCTTAAGCAAAAGACTTAACAGCTTATTTATGATATGATGACTTTAGCAGAGTAAAACTATACATCAATTGGTGTCTGTCGTTTAAACCGAATGTCTTTTGTTTTCAGTCTCACATGAACATCAGACAAACAGACACAGTTAAGGGATAAATTAAAAAGAAAAGTGACGAAACTGGCCAGATTACTGAAGTGGTTTTCATAATGTGTTGTTCCATAGGCATAGATGATTGTTTCTTTGACTGATTTTCTGTAGACATAGATCAATACCACCTTGTAGTTTAAGAAAAGATTCAATATGTTGCCAAGAAATTTGTTGCCTGTGCTGATTTCTATCTTTCAGAACATGAAACAGTAAATTCTGATTCGATGATCACAGGGGAACCAAATCTGATCCTCAAAATTAGAGTATCACCAAAATAAACTCAGATCCTCCAACCCTGTGCGATGTTTCAAAATAGTTTCTCTCCAACGCAGATCTGTATGAACTAAGAATCTAGCCTGTCTTACACCTTCCACCGGAACATCATTGGGTGTGAGCTGGACAACTTTCAACTTACGCTGCCAAGGGGGCTATGTCCACAGCAGCAGAGCCACAAGGAAGTGTTCACTAGAGTTTATTGCACTGGAGCTGGAGTCTACTCTATCAAGGTGTTCTCCCTAGTATTTTTGATGATAGTTATTCCAGAAACAGTGTCCCTACAAAAAAAAATTTCTTTACAAGATCATGAGACTATAAAATGTAGGAGCCGAAATAGGCAATTCGGCCCATCAAGTCTGCTCTACCATTCCGTCATGGCTGATATCTTTCTTGACGCCATTCTCCTGACTTTTCCTCATAACCCTTGATCCCTTTACTCATCAGGAACCTATGTATCTCTGTGTCTTAAAGACACTCAATGAGTTGGTCTGTCACAAAAGATGGTGGAATGAGTTCCACAGATTCACCACCCCCGGCTGAAGAAATTCCTCCTCATCTCAGTTCTAAAGGGCTGTTTGCTGTAATGCATCTTTCCTACAAACACATCTTCTGCTGCATTCTCGACATTACAACAGTGATTGCACTTGGAAAGTACTTAATGCTTGCTGATGTTTGAAGGTTGTAAAAAGACAAATATATAAATGCAAATGCTGTGAAGGATTATCACTACTGCAAGTATTATTGACATTGTTTTCTGATCAACTCTACCATGATCATTAACTGAATATTATTACTAAATTTGACGTTTAATGTTAATGCACTTGTGCCCAGCTATAGGCAATTCTGCATTAGCCTTTGGTTCCTCAGCTTTAGTTACACAATTGACTGTCCCATAACTTAGAGGTATGATCAGCTCTTATTAGTAGGTCATGTAACGGTCATGTGATACTCGAGGTCTTTCGAGGCTTGTACTTCCCCCAGTTATTACTGACTTTTTCTCGTACCTGAAAACAACAAATGCTGGAAATCACAGAGGGTCAGACAGCATCCATGAAGAAGAGAGCCAGCTAATGCTAGGAGTCTGATGACTCTTCATTAGAGCTGAAGTGAAATGTAGAGGGGTCCGGTTATATGCTATAGTTTGGGGGGAAGGATTGGAGTTGGTGAGTTTGGTGGGGTGTGGAGTGCTGGGCCAGAAAAGACATTGATAGATGGTGACCCCATCCCTACTCACCACGCCCCAACCATTGCATAACTGCTGTCCTCTCCAAATTTCCCTTCAGCTCTGATGAAGATTCGTCTAGACTCGAAACATTAGCTTGCTCCCTCTCTATGAATGCTGCCTGACCTGCTGTGATCTCCAGCATTTGTTCTTTTCAGTGCAGATTCCAGCATCTGCAATATTCTGCTCCGACTTTGTGTTTTCTCATTCCTATTATGATTGAAAATAGAACATCTCAGAATTTCTAAATTGGCCATTTTCTTTTTGTAAATCAGTGCAACATTTTCACAACCTCATACTTTCTGTGTAATTTTATGGTATCAGTCTCAACTGTCGAGGCATTGACCAATAAAACGCCAATTGAAAGTGTTTTCAGGTTAGTAAGAAAGAAACTACTGCATGTCTGGCTGCAAGTCAAACAACCATAGATAGCATCTTGGTTTTTAATTTCTATCCAGCCTACGACTTTTCTGCTTTTGCAGCTGATTTAGCCCTGCATCATTCCAATGGCTCCATCATTTGCATTTTTTTAGGTTTGTTTAATGTTTTGTCACCTTTTTCCTCCGTTTGTTTGTGGTTGTCATTTCTGACCTATTATCCTGTTATTTTTGACAGTTGAACAAAGAAGCCTCATGGTTGTAAGTAATCTTCCTGTGTCTATTTTACTAATTAAGAGCTATTGATGTATAGATACTGGTACTTTGCTTTAACAGTCATACACTTAGTTTATGGCTGCACAATGCCTTTGGTAGATTTAGTGCAGTGTTAACAGCACTTTATTCTTTATAATTTGCCACTTTACATGGAGGGAGCATCCTGCTGAACTATTAATTCATTGTGCAACCAGAATTTGCATTGTAATAACCTCATAATTTCCACTGAGTCAGGTTCCAAGGAATCCGTAAACTCTGGTTGTCGTCTGAAGTTGAGATACTGACTATAAACATAGACACTACATGGTGTGATAGCATAGCATTATAAATGGGAAGGCTAATCTGTGCTGTACGCTTTTGTCTTTGAAGTAATTTAAGGAATATTAATGTTAGTCAAGTCAGATTCACATCTTCAGTATATTGTAACACTGATATTGCCTGAGGTTCTAGAATTCCTACAATGCAGAAAGAGGCCATTCAGCCCATTGAGTCTGTACCAACCCTTCGAAGCAGATCCCATCCAGACCCACGCTCCTACACATTCCGTGACCCTGCATTTTCCATGGCTCATCAACCTAGCCTGCACATCCGTGGACACTATGGGAAATTTAGCATGGCCAATCCACCCTAACTTGCACATCTTTGGTCTGTGGGAGGAAACCGGAACACCTGGAGGAAATCAACGCAGCCCTGGGGAGAATGTGCAAACTCCATACAGTCACCACAAGGTGGAATCAAACCCAGGTCCCTGAAGCTGTGAGGCACCAGTACTAACCACTGTGTCCCTGAGATCATTGGGAACATAGCTCACTCACATGTTAAAAACAGGGTTATTGCAGTTGAAACTGTGGCTTTTCCCCTCATTTGTCACATTTTAGGCAGGATTCTTACCTCTCTCATGAGGGAAACGTGCCCATCTGATATTCTGCCATTTCCCTTTAGCTTCCAAAAAGATCCATTAAATAGTGTTTTACAAAGTTGACCACTCCTCATCACAAGGACCACTCAGTGAGATCCAATTTGTCTTGCTGGAGCTCAATACATCTCACCTTACTTGCTTTATAGGTCTGCTTGCCATGTCTTTCATTCACCCACACTTGTTCCAAAAGTTGAGTGCACTAACAACAATCTTTCCCCTTGCAGCTTTATTCTCTACTGCCTGTTTGACAGAGAGACACATCCACGTTTTGATGTTGTCCACCTACGCCTTCTTTGTGGGACTTCCTTGTGCTCATTTCCCAGGAGGTGTATCTGCCATAGCATCTTTCCAAATACACCCCATCTGTTCCTTTCATATACCCAAAATGTGTAAACTTTCCTGATGTTACTGTCTGAAACCGAGCCCTCTTAATGTCATTTTCAAGAACCCACTTGTTTACGCATTGGGCTGTCTATGACACATGTTAATAGTCTGAGTACTTTCATTTCAAGGGTACTTCAAGCCTCATCACCATTGGTTCAGTTTTTACAGCCATGCATTGTCAATGGCCACACAAGAGCTTTCAGAAGATAAATCATCGTCTACTGGTTTCCATTCTGGGCTGACTGCAAAATCCAAAATTTATGGTCAGAATGCCTAACGACTTCAGGATCACATTTCGGAGGCATCTTGGGATCATCTTCCTTTCAAAAAAGCTCAGCCTCGGAGTGTAAATGTGAACAAAAAGATATGAAGTCTCGTAACTCTAGATGTTATCCCTTTGCTCGGTTGTGTGTTCCTCTCCAGACATTGAGGGATCTATTATGAGGAACGACCCGAGGGCACGGGCCTCAAGTCCAGTCTTTAGACGTGTTTGGAGAACTGCCGTTGTATCCGCAGCAAATAGCTTTCAGGGATGTCATGTGTTGTTGTTCTTCAGCAATAGATGAAAAGGCCAGCCTGCTGCAGCCATTGTCCCTGCTGCAGGCTGCTTAGATTCACCAAGATGATTTCACTTATAGACCCTTCGCAGATACGGCGCTGTGTCCAGGAACAGGCCTGTGGCAAGGCCAGTGATGTGAAAGTAGAAAGAGATGTTGTAAATGGAACAATTTAAGTTCAAGCTTTGGGATGAAACACAGATATGTTGAAACCCCACCCCTTTTCCAGTTTGTTGGAAATTTTCACCATGAGGGGTGGCGACATATCCACCAGTAGGCGGTACATTATTATTCCATTCAAACATGGGAAAACGATGACATATGTTGCCTGGTATGGGGAATTTAACTTTGAAGAAAGTTTGGATAGGCAGGGTTCATTTCCATTGGAATGTAGGAGGTTGAGGGGTGACCTGAATGAAGCTTATAAGATTGTGAATGGCATGGATAAAGTGGAAAGTGTAAGGCTTTTCCCCAGGGTTGAGGAGTCAAGTATTAGGGGACACATGTTCAATGTATGAGGTGGGTTGGGGTTTGGAGTTTAAAAGAGATGTGCGATGGAAATTTTTCACACAAAGGATGGCGAGTGCCTGGAACACATTGCCAGAGGAGATGGTGGAAGCAGACACAATTCAAGAAACACTTGGACGAATACATGAATAGGAAGGCATAGGTGGATACCGTTATTGTAAGTGATTATAGTTTTAGTGTGGAAAGACAAAAAAAATGTCGGTGCAGGCTTGGAGGATTGAAGGGCCTGTTCCTGTGCTGTACTATTCTTTTTTCTTTGTATTTTCCTCCCATTGTTCCTTAGTTAGAGATGATGGACATCAATACATCCTAGATGTGCTGTGTTCTGAAAGACCATAACAGCAAACTTAAAACCCTTTCTGAAAATGATGAGTGATCCATTGTATTCTCAAAATTGAGAAAACCAAGTTTGCTCAGGTTTAGAACATTGAATTGCACAGGCATTGGCTTATGGAGTTTTCGTCCCCATGAAGTAAACTCTCAGGTCATATTAAAATGGTCTGACCTAAGGGATTCAGCAATTTCTGCTTCCAGGATTTTGTACTGGGGCAATGCCTGTATGTACACAGCAGTATTGCCAAAATAGATTTCTTGCTCAGCCGAATGCAGTTTTAAATGAAATAGCAAAATGGATGCAAACCACTTAGATTTACAGAAATCTTGCCCTTAAATCTAATGCAATTCAACTTGTTATCTCCCATACTTTTGACCTGTTTATGTTAATTCTGCAAGTGCATATTATGCATGAGTTCAAAAAGCAATCAATGACTGAAGATACTGTGGAACTAAGACAAGTACTGGGCAGGGACATGGGACAGGTAATGTACGAAATCCCATTAGTTTGTGGTCTGATGATGAAATTAATTTTAAAACTTAATTTGACCTATATTCCTAATCAACCTGTTCAGGAGTGTTGTTATTACACACATCTGGAGCAGGTGAGATGTGAACCTAGGTCTCCAAGTCTAGGGGCAGGGACACTACCATGGGACCACAGGAACCCTTATTATACAAATATGTTATTGCACACAACTGGAGTAGGTGAGGCTTGAACCTGGGCCTCCTAGTTCAGAGGTTGCGAGAGGTTCAGGGGTGTGTGGGTTGTAGGGGAATGGGCCGGGGTGGGATGCTTCAAGGGGCAGTGTGGACTTGTTGGGCCGAAGGGCCTGTTTCCACACTGTAGGGAATCTAAAGAAAAAAAATTACCACTGCAGTACAAGATTAAAGTTCATCTTCCTCATATTATTCAGCCATGGAAGAAATTTAACAAGTATTTTCCCTTAGCATAGAATTGGGCAGACTTTTTATAGTCACCATTATAACCATGAATTATTTAGGATTAATCATTGCTATTTACATGTCTGAGTGGCGTAATCCCTATTGCAATTTTAATGCAGCTAATTTGCGTAAAGTTGCAGCTGTTACTCCTTGATGATGAAAAGATGGGAAAAAGAAGTGCATAAATAATTTCCAGCTACAATGCAAAAGGAAATCACCAGTACAGAGATTGAAGCAGAATTTGAAGGCTTCTTGCTTTCCAAGCTGTGAAATTATTGTTATTCCATTATAAAACTGGGTCATGACTTGTCAGATACATTTTTTACACTAGTTTCCAGCACCAGTCATAATTGCCCCTTGGTGTCTTGCCAGTAGACCCTTATACTGTCATTCTGAGGTCACTTTTCTCAGAGTTTTTACATGAGACTTTTACAATTGACTACCATGAGATCAGATTACTCTACTTTCCAGTGTCTGAAGCTTTATTGATTCAGGCAAGTCTTCCTAACCTAATTGGTGCAGAGACATAGCAGTTATGAGCTGTGTAAATAACAAATGGATTGAAGTAAATCAGTTGGATACTTTCTCCGTTATACGCAGGATGAACAAATGAAAGCAAGAGCATTTTTGTCGTTAGAGACTGCATATCACTTTCAAATTCACATCTACAAGTGCAAAAGAATTTAGTGTGGATGTGAAAAGCCCCAAAGCAATCTCTTTATGGTGTGCTTAATACATTATGCATTTCAACTTGATTCTCTCTATTGACTGATCTTTCTCCTCCTTTCTTTTTGCAAAAAGGAATGCTAATTAACTGCATCCTAATCAGGACTTAAAGGAATGCTTTGATAAAATTTATGACATAGAATCTTGTCTACACATCTAGAATATTAACGAATAAAAGCCTTTAACCTCTTTGCGTTAAAACATTGAATGGTTTATACTTATTCCTGATCTTGTGATGCACATCGCTCTCCAGCACTAACGCATGATGTGGAGGTGCCGGTGGTGGACTGGGATGGACAAGGTCAGAAATCCCACCACACCAGGTTATAGTCCAACAGCTTAGAGTCCGAAAGCTTGTGTTTTCAAATAAGCTTGGTGGACTGTAACCTGGTGTCATGTGATTTCTGACCCAGCACTAACATAGTCACGGGACCGGTGGGGCAGTTTGGAAGGGGAGGTGGGGTGGAGAGTGCTGTTGAGGATAGATAGTGAATTGTGGGTCTGCAGAAAGTGAAACCCACTGCACTTGTGAGCAGCCGCAGCTCCTATTGAACAAGACAACTGCTGGATAGAGTCAAATCCAATGCCTGTTTGTTTCTTCATATCCTACTGTATAGAACCAAATTACTTCAGTAACTGTGCATATATAAATATATTTTGCAAATAAAGAATATTTTTGAAATCAAGCAAACAGCTGCTGCAGGACAGTCCAGGGAATACCTTGCTATGTGGAAGGTATAGCTGTCCCCTGGCTAGAGACAGATAATGTGGACATCAGCAGCTGACCGCTGTTAGAGAGGGCAACCCTCTCTAAGGAAAGCCTGTAATTGCAGCTGCAGTCAAACTGTTCAGGAAAGCCTTAAAAATCTGTCGGATCACTGACAAGCTGTCCCCACTGCTGGGAGGCTTCCTCCAGGTGGCTAATCTTGTCCCTGATGTCCCAAGGGCTGACTGGAAATGACTTCTTACAGTTGGTGTTGTGGCTGTTTAATCTCCCGAATGAGCTCCCACTGCTTGTAGTTGGGTAACCCTGCTGAGTGTCGGGGGCACACTAACACTGGCAGACTATCAAGCTGGCTGGTGGCATGAATATGTGCTTCTTCTCACCTCTGTCTCCCCTACAGCAGGTATGATGTTTGGTGACAGGATGAAATTCCTGCCCTAGCTGTGTTAGTTTAAGACCATAGGTCCAGGAACAGAAATAGCTCATTCAGCCCACTGAGTCTGCTCCACCATTCAAAGGAATAATGGCTGATCTGATCATCCTCAACTCCACTTTCCTGCCTTTTCCCTATAACCTTTGAATCCCCCAATTGATTTAAAAATCTGTCTCAACCTTCTACAGACTTCCCCAGGCTGACAGTCGTATTTACATAGAACAGTTTCTGCCATCAAAATGTTTCACCTTCATATCAGACAAAATGTTTGATATTATCTAGCAAAACTACTTCAGGCTGATGTTCAAAATCATAGAGATTTCTTTTGATTTTCTCAACATTCTGTGATTGTTGAAGAAACTCAGGGATAATTGAAGAAAGCTATGCTCTACATACACTGAAAAAGTAACAGAAAGGATATCATAAGCCATGTCAAGCATTAGGAATAGGAACAGGAATCAGCTGTTCAGCCCATTGATCCTGCTCCACCATTCAATAAGATCAAGGCTGATCCAACATGCCTTAATTTCCTTCCCTTTCCCTGTAATCCTTGATTCCCTGACTGATCGAAGATCTAGCTATCTCAAACTTAAACATACACAAGGATTTGGCCCCAACAGCTCTCTGTGGCAAGGAATTCTAGAGACTCTCAACTCTCGAAGAAATTCCTCCACATTTCAATGTGAAATTGGCACCAGGTTATTCTAAGATTATGCCCTACGGTTCTAGATTCTGCCATGAGAGGAAACATCCTCTCAGCAGTTATTCATTTATCAAGGTCCTTAAGAATCCTATATGTTTCAATAAGCTCACCTCTCGTTCTTCTAAACTCCAGTGAGTAGAGTCCCAACCTACTTAGAGATAACGCAATGTGGAGCTAGAGGAACACAGGAGGCCAAACAGCATCAGAAGAGCAGGGAAGTTGACATTTTGGGTCGGGACCCTTTGTTTCATTGTGTCCAATGAAATGATGTCTTTCCTTAAGGGACCTAAACTACTCACAGTACTCTATTGAGACTTCCTTGAAAAACTCCAATAAATTAGACAGACATGATTTTCCTTTCGTGAAGCCATACTAACTCTGCTTGATTAGATTATGATTTACAAATGTTCTGCTGTTACTTATTTAATGATTGATTCTAATACTTTTCCAAAAACATGCGTGAGGCTAATCAGCAAATTAAAGCCAACGAAAGTTGTTAAGCTCCAATAATAACCCTTTGCTGTTTATATTGCAAACCTGTTGGATAATTTCAAATAAACAATGAGCAGATGTGTACCTTTCCAGCAACTTTATGACCCTTTAGAGAAAAAAAATCTATCTCATAATTTTCAAAAATTGAAGTTTGATTTGAAAACCATTCCTGTTGATGGCCCATTGCATTTATTTGATACTCTACTTGAGGCAGCTTAAAAGATTTTCTCCAAAGTTTATCTTATCTTGCACTCAGGAACTTCGTTAAAGTTCTTGACTGAAGTGAAAGTACCTCAGTTTAGAGATGAAAACATTCCATTAATAATGTTATTATGTTACTGCAGTTATTGGTGACTGCTTTACAACGTGGAGTTTCTTCGACAAAGTTTTGATCTCGAAGAGATGGTGGGAAAGATATCTGGGCCAATCCACTGCTTTAGTGGGAGTAAAATGAGTAAACACAAGTTATTTTGCACTGTGAATTTATAAATGAACATTTTGTCTTGCTTTAAAACAATACCGTCCATGAGGTAAAAGCAGAATTGCTCAAAAAACTCAGAAGGTCTGGCAGCATCTGTGGAGAGAAATCAGAGTTAACGTTTCAGGTCCAGTGACCCTTCCTCAGAATGAGACCGAAAGTGTTAACTCTAATTTCTCTCCACTGATGCTGCCAGACCTGCTGAGCTGATCCAGAAATTTCTGTTTTCCTTTCTGAGTTATAGCATCCACAGTTCTCTTGGTTTTATCATCCATGAGATGTTCAGTTCAGGTGGAGTCAAATGCTGGTGAATGGGAATAGATTGATTTTAGAATATGTGGCTGGCATGGATGAGTTGAACGGAAGGGTTTGTTCCCATGCTGTACAACTCTACGATTCTATAATCAGCACAGAGTTGGATTTTCTAGTTCCAAATAGTTAAATTGGTTTTCTATCATCAATCCTTGTCAATCTTGTAACTGATTAGAATTGAGTTTTCTTTTATCTTGTGACTTGGTCAATCTTGCTACCAGGTATTGGGACAGAGATAGTAGGAACTGCCAATGCTGGAGAATCTGAGATAACACGGTGTGAAGCTGGATGAACACAGCAGGCCAAGCAGCATCATAGGAGCAGGAAAGTTTGACGTTTCGGGTCGAGACCCTTCTTCAGAAATTCTTCACTTCCAAAAGGTCTCCATGTTAGACATGCTCAGCGGGCACCATCCACATACATCCATGCCCTGTGGGGGACTGTGGTATAACGTTTTCAGTCAGCTTACAGACACTCTGCCCTTTGATGTTGCCACTCGGGCTGCCCGGGCTGCTCTCATTGTAATGCCACAGCAAGGACATGCCCAACCACTGCTCCATCCATCCCCCCCCAACGCCACCTTCCACGCGCCCCCCCCCACCCCCCCCCCCCCCACCAGCCTGCTTACAGCCTGGTGCAGTCTCTATCTCCAGGGATCTTCACTCACTTACTCACTCTGAGTCTTTCCTGATGCTCACGGCATTCACACCTTGTCTTGTCTTTTTGTGCTTTGCCCCCTCAGCCAGAGATACCAGGCTCAGATTACTGCTGTTTTCTCTTGCCATTCAGTGCGGACACCAAGCCAGGAAGCTTAGTCGCCAGCAAGCCTCCAGAAAAACTGAACACATCTCAGACATAGCCATACAATCTCCCCTGGTATTGCCTGTTCCTTATCTCTCAGTAAGGCTCTTCAATTTTTTATGTATGCAACACTCCTTTGTTTACATCTGTGCACATCAGATTCTCAATACAGCCCTCCAGTGCAGTATCTAAGATGTCTCCCTTCACATGCTCATTCTCGACTGTGTCTTCTCTCTTACTGCTGTTGTTAAGCCGTGTCATCGGTTACATCATGGTGATTTGCATCATCAACATTCCTTCACTGTTGCTGGGTCAAAATCCTGTGTTTTTGGATTGTCCAGTAATGTGGCCAGTGTCTCCATTGCTAGCGTCATGCGATAGAGGTGGATAGTGCTATAATGTCACAGGATACCAGCATTTCCTCCTTGTTGATTTTTATATTCCTGATCTTGTCCAGGAAATCTTATGATGGGCATATGGAGTGAGTTGATCTTTGGTGAGAAGTTTTAGTGTTTCTTGTAACTCGTTGGCTAGCCTGTGTGTCAGAGAATCTGGCTGGGAAACAATGGGTCCGAGGGGAATGTCAGGTTTATGTACTTTGCTCATAGGATCGGGGACAAATGTGATATATAAAATACCATGCAGCAACTGTGAGAAACGCTACGTCGGACAGATGGGCAGCAAACTGACCACCAGGATACGTGAACACCAACTTGCAGTAAAACGGCATGACCAGCTCTCCGACATTTCAATATACCCCGATATAGAAGGACATCAGTTTAACTGGGGCAAAGTTACAGTACTAGGACAAGCAAGACAAAGACAAGCACAAGAATTCCTGGAGGCCTGGTTCTCAATCATTGATGCAATAAACAAACATGTTGAAATAGACCCATCTACATGCAAATATGGGACAAACCCGGAAACAAGACCGCCAACCATGACAGACCAGACCATATAAATTTAGAGCAGGACAGAACAACAATGCTTCAACGGAGGCTATACAGCACTGGTGATGTCACTTAGAAGGCGGATGAAACATTTGAATGAAACCAGCCAGCTTGGCAAACCAACCAACAACTCTCAACAGGAATACATTTACATGTGATAAGAAAATCTTTATGATCTGATCTGTTTATGTTTCCATATAAATGTAAATGCCACTGATGTGAAACATAATGTAAAACAGACTAGTGTAGTAATTGCCGAGGAATTTTATTCATCTATGTGATTTTCTATGACTGCTTAAGCTTTGATGTGTGCAACAGAATGAGGTGTGTTACTTTTTTCTTCATTCATAGGATGGTGGTATATTTCCAAATCAGGATAGTGAGCGGCTTGGAGGGGAGCTTGCACGGTGGTGGTATTCCCATGTATCTGCTGCCCTTGTCCTCCTAGATGGAAGCGGCCGTGGGTTTAGAAGGTGCTGTCTGAGGATCTTGGGTGATTTTCTGCATTGCATCTCATAGATACTACACACTGCTGCTACTGAGCATCGGTGTTGGAGGGAGTGGATGCTTGTGGATGTGGTGCCAATTAAGCAGGCTGCTTTATCTTGGATGGTGTCAAGCTTCTTGAGTGTTGTTTGGGCTGCACTCATCCAGGCAAGTGGGGATATTCCATCGCACTCCTTACTTGTGCCTTGTAGATGGTTGACAATCTCTGGGGAGTGAGGAGGTGAGTTACTCACCGCAGTATTCCTAGCTTCTGGCCTGATCTTGTAGCCACTGTGTTTACGTGGTGAGTCCAGTTGAATTTCTGGTTCATAGCAATTCCAAAGATCAGAAATGGCATGATTTAGGGCAAAGTAACACCAGGTAAAAATCAAACTTGTATTATGGCAATCTTTGACCCAGTCATATGTCTTTTACAGGATAGTGTAGTAGAGATCCAGGAATAAATCACCCATTTGACATATTTTGGGAAGGTCACCAATAAACTGTAAGAACAGAAGTAGACCATTCAGGTCTTGAGGCTGTTCTGCCATCAATGAAATCATGGCTAATCTGTGGTCTAACTCAATATACATGCCTTGGCCCATATCCCTTTACACCTTTGCTGAACAAAAATGTATCTATCTCAGATTTTAAAATTAATAACTGATCCAACATCCACTGCCATTTGAGGAAGAGAGCTCCAAACTTCTCCCACTCTTTGTGTGTAGAAGTGCTTCTTAACGTCCCTCCTGAATGGTGTGGCCTGAGTTCTCTATGTTCTGTAATTCTAGAGTCAGGGAGATTAGGATATAGGGAGAAAAATGGACATCAGTTGAATGATAAATTTTCAGTTGCTGGATTGGATCCTTCTGTATAATGCCATATAAAATTTGTTGAGACAATAGTGGAAAATAAGGAAGGATTTTGAAGGTCAGAAGTATTCGGGGGGAGGGGTGCAGTGGTTTCAGAGGTTTACAAGAACATGCCTGCCAGGCTTTTCCGAGTGGAATGGGGCCTGTGATCCCAGCAGATTTCTCCCCTATGCAACCGTGATATCAATGCTTTCCATAGCTGCCAGTAGAAAGGTGGGATTGAAGTGACAGTAAAAGCCCTGAGGTGTCCCAGTGGAAAGAGCGGGATCCTTGACGATGCCTCCTCTTATTTCATTTTTCGAACATTTTGGTTCTTTATGACTGTCCAAATTCTTCTGGCGCTGTAGGGGTCACGATGTGGAATTTTCCTGTTTTATAACATTTGTTTCCTCTGATGGTGATGGTGATTGTGATTCTGTGGATAGACAGCCCCTTATATCCGCTAACCCCCTGATACAAGTGACTAGGCCTGGTTATGTCAGAGGAGCAGGTTGAAGGCCTGTACACATGGCAGAAGAATCCTCACCATCATATGATAAACAGCAAGTGTTCTGTTGGTTTATTAATATTGTGAGGGAAAGTGACTGCAAATTGCTCATGTACATTTCACATGTTTGAAGATTTAAGGTAATCAGCTTCTTCAGTGTTTTAAGAACATAGAACATTCAACAGTACAGCACAGTATAGGCTCTTTGGCCCACAATGTTGTGCTGACCTATTATCCTACTCTAGGATCAAATTACGCCGCATACTCTATGTTTTTCTATGATTTTGAATGACCATCATTATTTATTACTTCTGACATGCAGAGTTGGAAATGCAAATAGATCTGAGCAAATCTGTTGTTACTTTCGATACAGAACATACTCTAAGGGATGGTTTTAGTTGGTGGTTAGGAAGGCAAAAGCAATGTTAACATTCATTTCTAGAGGGCCAGAATACAGGAGCAGTGATGTTCTGATGAGGCTGTACAAGGCTCTGGTCAAACCTCCCATCAGGAATATCATGAGCATTTTTTGGCCCTGTGTCTAAGAAAGAATGTGCTGGTTTTGGAGGAAGTTTACAAGAATGATCCTGGGGACAAAGGGCTTGTCATATGAGGAGCAGATGAAGACTCTGGGTCCGTACTCGATGGAGCTTAGAAGGATGAGGGGGATCTGATTGAAACATCCAGAGTGCTGAGAGACCTGCCTGAACTGAATGTGGAGAAGATGTTTCTACCAGTAGGAGAGACTAGGACCTGAGGACATAGCGTCAGGCTGAGGAGGAATTTCTTCAGCCAGAAGGTGGTTAATCTATGGAACCCATTGTCAGAAAAGGCTGTGGAGGCCAAGTCACTGAGTGTGCTTAAGACAGAGAGAGAGATGAGTTCTTGATTGGTAAGGGAATCAGGATTATGGGAAGAAGGCAGGAGAATGATGTTGAGATAGTATCAGCCATGATCTAATGGTGGAGAGACTCAATGGGCTGAATGGCCTAACTCTGCTCCTATACCTTTATGGTCTTATGGAGACCTGTTTGGCTAATTCCATTTGTTTTTATCTGGGCCAGAACATTGGGAAGATTTCTGGGTTCTGACCCGACTTTGGGTTAGGAGCTGATGGCCTAGTGGCATTATTGTTAGACTGTTATTCCAGAGACCCAACTAATGTTCTGGGGACCTGGGTTTGAATCCCACCATGGCAGATGGTGTAGTTTGAATTTAATAAGAATATGGGATTAAGGGTCTAATGATGATAATGAAACCATTGTCCATTGTTGAAAAACCCTTCAAGTTGACTAGGGAAGGAAACTGCCATCCTTACCTGGTCTGGCCTACATATGACTCCAGAACCACAGCATTGTGGTTGACTCTTAACAGCCCTCTGGGCAATTAGGGATGGGTAATAAATGCTGACCCAGACAGCGATGTCCTTATCCCGTAAATGAATAAAGAAATCTTTCAGAGATCAAATTGGCCATCCACAGTTTGTGACTGGGTAGACGTGTCCTTCCCAGACTTTGAGATGTTTTGTTTTGTTAAAGGTATTATATTGGTATTCAAACAGCTTTCTCCACACTTAAGAAAAAATAACGGTGGGCAGCCAATATTGTACCAGCTTTTAAAGAGCTGTTTATTGATATTTTATGACGGACTTAAAAAATAATTTGCTAAAATAAATGCATCATAAAAAGAAACTCATGAAATTGAAATGTTTTACACTGACCTGCCATAGATTATTATTTGGTCAGTTTGTAGCAAATGTATTCTATCATTACCATAGACCAGAATCAGTGTAACTTTGTGTTCAATACCTGGGTTTCGCTGAATCAGTTATTATGTCAGGAGACTCGGCAAAGTCAATTTGTTGTTCTATTTTATTGAGCAATGTATAGACTTCTAATCCTCTCTCACTGTTCTACCAGCCATTTGAGCTACATCACTCAATAAACCCGTTTAAATTATACTTTGCTCCACCTGGAAAATTGCCAAAGTGCTCTATTTATCTGGCCAATATCAGGATGTACAGTTAAAGAAATATACCAAATTCTGCAGCCAAGGATTGATTTATCAGGTTAAAGGATCAAGGAGGATCATCTGGGAATGCAGAATGGAGGACAGAACTGGCTAGAACAAAAAATAAAGGAAATGAAAGTAAACCAAGGAAATCAAATTGAAACAGTGAGCACTTTCATATTTTACACTAAGTCCTCTAATCCAGCTTTTCTCTGCACTACAACTCTATTTCGAGCTATGCGGTAACATTATTGATTTTGTTACTTCTGATTAAATCTAAATCGAAAACTAACTCTTCTTGGAGATTTATTCATTCCAGGATATAAATCTTCATCACATCTCTGTCTGCTTGGAAAAGTTTGTTGGGATTTAATCCAAACTGAATGATCATTCCAAAAACAAATGTTTCCCAGTAACAGTGGACACCAGTAGCATGTGTAACAATGTCAAATAGGACCTCCTTCCTCCATCAGGCCATCTTGATTATAGCCAATGTAGTGATTGTAATGAGGTCAGACTACTGGACCTCATAGAATATGAGTTCCCTGATCGGGGCTGTTAATCTAGTCCAATCAGAGAGCCCAAACTGACAGGTAATAAGAGGAATATCAGATGCCCTAGCACTATGAGAGCTGACTTTGAAGAGGACTCTTAATCAGCAAATAAAGTGAGATGATACCAGCCTCAGTGAAGATATTTCAGTGGTGATGGGAATAAAGCATGCCCCTGAAGAAACTTGTTTGCAACAGTCATCTTTTAAGCTGAAAATTGCCTTTGTTTGGGAAACTTGACTTGTTTGATACTGCCATTGAATACTGGGCCCAGTATGTAGAAAAAATGTGTTATTCTTTTTGGGCAAATGGCATTGTGGCAGATGATAAGCAACGAGTAATTCTTCTGACAGCCTGTGGAACTGCAGCTTTTTCTTATTCTCCCCAAGGCACCAGATACTAAAACCTTTCACAAATTGACAGACAAAGTTAAGGAATGTTACAATCCCAAGCTGCCTCTAATTCTAAGATGCTATTGTTTTCATTCGATAATTGGAAATCCATATCAAGATTTCTGACTAGGTTAAGGTGACTGATAGAAGCCTGTGAATTTGGTATAACCCTTAATGAAATGCTGAGATACTGTTTGGTATGTGGGATTAATGGTATAACCGTGAAAAGGCCTACTAGCTGAAGCCCAATGGCACTTCAAAAAGGCACAACAAATGGCTTTGTCACTGGAAAATACGCCAAATGGAGCGTATGAGTTGCAGGGTATTCCAATGGAAGTGGTATCCTCACCAGTCCAACTGAGCTTGGCTGAAGGCAGTTGCATAGCCTCACTCAGGGCATATCCTGAAAAGAGGGACTCTCGGTCAGTCCACAGCAAAACCCCAAAACAAAACCAAGCCTTGGCCAAATGGTTAAAATTTTCTTCAGGATTTGTGCTGGCGAGCCATTGTAACTGCTGCCGGTATATGGACTCAAGCCAGCAAAAGAGTGCCACTAGGCCTGAAATGAGTAAAAGAACTCATGGGCTGGTAACCAGGAGAGAACACACCCCAGAAAGTCCACCTACATCTGCTTTGGATCAGTTAAATTGTTTAGCAACATCCAAATTACATGCAATCAAAATAAACATCTGGTTGAATGGCCATTCAGTTCTAATAGCACAGCTGTATTAGTGATCACAGAACTAGTTTTTAACAAAATTTGCTCTGGACTGCAACTCTTAATTTTGTGCAAGACCTTGTCTGTAGTGAGAACTGGGGAACCTTTACAGATTGAGTGTACAATTTCAGCTCTGGTCTCTTATGAGAAACAGCATATTCAGTTACCAGTGATTGTAGTAGAAGGCTCAGGCCCAAGCTTGAAAGGACGAAATTGGTTGTGAGAAATTCCCCTAAATTGGCTCAATGTTTTTTTGATTAGAAAATGGCTGCCTTAGTGAAGTCCTAATTAAATACTAGAAAGTCTAGAAAGCCTACTTTACTGGAAGGTCTAGGGACTATCAAAGAAGCCAAGGCCATCTTGCATATTGACCAAGAAACAATCCCACAATTCTGCAAAGCCCACCCAGTGCTGTTTGCCTTATTGGCAAAAAGAGAGGCAGAAATCAGGAAGCTGGAAAATGAAGGAATCAGCAAACCAGGGATGGACAGCACCAGCTGTACCAATTGTGAAGCCTGATGGGTTGGTTTGTCTTTGTGGGGTTCTGAACAAATGGTAAACTGCTTCTCACAGCTGGATAAATACCGAATCCCTCACACAGAGGATTTATATGCAAAGCTGGCAGTGGGGCTGTCCTTCACAAAATTGGACATGAGCTATGTGTACTTGCAATTGCATTTAGACAAGGATTCCCAGAAGTATGCTACAATGAATACCCATAAGGGCTTGTGCCTATTAATGAGACTGCTGTTTGGGGTGTTGTCAGTCTGTGTTGCTTTTCAATGGCCGATTGGAGAACATTTACTATTTATTAGATGTGCTAATAACGGAGAAAACTAATAAGGAGCACTTGGAGAACTTGGACATGGTCCTAAAGTGTTATTCCAAGGCAGCTGTATGCCTTAGAAGGGAAAAATGTATGTTCCAGGCACCCCAAATGACCTACTTGAGCTACAGAGTCAACAAGACTGAGTTATACCTGTTGGAAGATAAAGTGAGGATGATCAAAGGTGGCTCAGCACCCATGTATGTATGGGAGCTTAGGTCATTCCTTGGGCAAGTAAGTTATTACAGGTAGTTCATATCTTACCTCTCCTCCGTCCTGGCACCTTCGCATCAACTCTAAAAAAGGGTCACCATTAGAAATGGCTGCATAGACAAGTCCTAGCTTTCAGGGAAGTGTAGAAACAGCCATCGTCCTCTAAGGTGTTGGCACACTATGATCCCAAGTGAGATGGTATGGAATCGAAGTGGTATTAACTTATAGCTGGTACAATAGAGAGGAGTGCTAAATAGTATAAGCATTCAGGTCTTTGCCTAATGCAGAGTGTAAATACACCCAGATAAAGAAAGGAGGATTGGAGGTTATGTTTGGAGTCAAGAAGTTCCACTGATACGTTCATGGATGAAAATTTTGATAATTACAGACCACAAACCTCATCTTGGTCTGCTTAAAGAGGACAAGCGCCGCCCATAGTTTCTGGCTGAATTCAGCGCTGGGCTCTAATATTAAGTGCATATAATTACAAGTTGGAACACCATCAGGAGGCTAAGTAGTAAATGCAGGTGTATTGAGTTGTCCCCCAGTCCCCCACCCCCCCCACCCCACTGGCAGATACACCACCGGTAGTATGCCCAATGGAAGAGTCAGTAATTGCCTTAAAAACTTTCTGGACACACTTCCAGTCGCAGCTGATAATATGAGACTTTGGAAGCAGAAAGATCCGGTCCTAGCAAAACTGAAACAGCTGGTGGTGATGGGGGAGACCGAAGGTCTGTCACAACTAGAAATGAAACCTTTGTGGACCCAAAGAGACCGGCTCAGAGTAACGGGTGGCATATTGGATTGGTGTGGTGGCTCAGATGGGAAAGTATCAGTTGTGGGGACACTGCTGCCTTCTGCCTCCACTTTGATCTGTGTAAGTGACTGGAAAGCCCATGGATCTATTTCCCATCCCACCGTTAATTGAGGCCCTTAAATGGACAATAAATGCATACTCAAGGATCCTATCCCATCACCACTGGTATTTGCTGGTTCAAGATCCTGGAATTCCTTCTCTAAGGGCATTGTGAGCCTACCAACCGCACTTGGACTGCAGTGGTTCAAGAAGGCAGCCCACCACAACCTTCTCAAGCGCACCTTGGGATGGACAATAAATTCTGGCCTGGCCAGTTACGGCCACATCCCACAAATGTTTCCACTGGCCCTTCTGTGCATCCGCTAAAGTTCCTCTTTATGTTAGCTCAGAATCGAGTGAGTTGAATCAGCCATTGCTGACTTGCAAACCAATTTATATTCATTACCTAATGAAGCAATCATAGTCACCTCTAACAGTGAGCAATGCTGACCACAGCCAAAAAAAGGGATTTATTGTTACCATGAAGAAAGCCAGTTTATTTATCCTCACCAGATAGTTATTGCTTTAAACCAACAAGTGCGAGACTTTGTAAGTTGTGACCTGGTCACTCTCTGCCTCCTGAAAACAATTGAAAGTACCTGGAGTAGAGAAATAGAGAAGCAGCCAGTCCTGGTGAACATGGACCATTGAACTGCTTTCCCAGATTTTCCCTCCAACTTTAACATCAATTTATTTTCTGCGTCTGCCCGAATGTGGGTGTGTAGTGGGAGTTTTCATTAGTAGAGTTATATATTGATAGTTCATAGCTGTTTGCTATGACAAGAATTTATTTATTTGTAACAAATAATTATTCTTCTTAAGTGGAGAAAGCTGCTCTGTGTTCTCCGACAACCTGGGCCTAAAATTACAGGTCTGGTGGGAAATCTTGCGCACATTTCTAAAATAATTAGCTTTTGCGATGACTGGGAGTGGGGTTTGATTTCCAATATGATATCCCAGTAAGGCATAACAGTGACCATCAACATTCACATGGGCCAAATGACCTGTTACTGTGCTGCAATTTCTGTGTAAGATGTTGTACTTTCAAAAAATATTCTTCTAACTAAAAATTAAAGAATTGTTGCTTGAAATTATATGAAACAAAGACAATTTATTCATGAGTACCAAAGGCTGTTTCGTGCTTTAGTATTTTTCAAACGAAACCAATTTGCAATTTGTCATTGCCATTACTGTAGTAAAAATGTTTCACACCAGCCATAATCAGAAAAAAAAATTAAAAGCTTCTGTACCGTATGACCTGATACAAGCTGTGAGGTCATTTTGAGACATGGCACAGCACTTGTGGAGTCAGTTAACTCAGTTGGCTTTCTGGTGAAGCTCTTTTCACAATAATACAACCTGGTGCAGGTTCAAGTCCCACTCTCGCTAAGGTCTACCACTTTATTATCTCTCCACCCTGCTCCTGTGAGGGGGAGCCAATTGTAAATCACCAGTGGGGAAAATAAAAGCTGCCAAGGAAATGGTCAACAGTGAGTTGAAGAGCTCCCTTTGGGCAGAGCATGAACAAATTACAGTGCTGAGGAGTGGTTTATAATTTACCCCTGTCTCCACTGAATGTTTCCTTTAAAAGGCACCCCAGTAAAAACCAAACAAAAATGTATTAAACCGATGCCAATTATACTGAGGGCAATGCTAGAAAATAAACTAAACTGCCAAGGAAAGCACTGAGGCATAAACCACAGCAGTGCTATTTGTTTCACAGTATGAGAACGATAATGCATCTTATGAATGTTTCTCAAAGGAACCAAGCTAGTGGGATCATTTTGTAGCTGAATTCTTTGCTTATTAAAAAATCAAACCCTCAAGGAATCACAGAGTTTAGTATTTATCCCTTGTTTGAATTCCTAGTCATGATTACATTTTGGTTTGAAATTCATTCTAAAATAAGCTTCACCTATTCATTCCCTGAACAGTATACACAAAATCTGTGGCACTCAAAGCAGCTGCCTCTGGCACACAGTCTATGTTATACTGTTGATTCTTTGTAATAGCAAACATAATCTTTTGTGCTGTTGATTGCTAATTCAAATGATTGTGAAAAATTAACAGAACTTATCTACATAAAAATTCCAGCCCGCTACTAATCTTAAAAATCTATTAGTATTTGTCTTACTGATTATTCTGAATTAAGCAATTTTAATACTGTCTGACTGAAAAAGGAGCCGTGATGGCAAAGCTTTTCATCAGAACAGATGCAAGAATACCGCATTTCAAAGGGCACGACAATTTACAGTACTTTTCTGATTGATTGGCAAGATGTCTCCAGTTGGTCAAGGCATTATGATAGCGAATGCAGCAGCAAACCTAATATATAGAATCATGGAATCCCTACAGTGTGGAAGTAGGCCATTCGGCCAATCGAGTTTACACTGACCCTCTGAAGAGCATCAAACCAACCCCCCCATTTCCTATGGCTAATCCACCTAACCTGCACATTGCTGGACACAATGGGACAACTTAACATGGCCAATCCACCTAACTTAATTTAAAGCAATTGATTGTGTTCCTGCAAATTATGACTTTAAGTAGAAAGGCTTTAACTGAAATAATAATTTTTGAAATGCTCCTGCTCACTATTTCCCTTTGCTGAACTCTAGCTCTCCATGAGGACTTGGGAGAAGAGCAATAAGGCAGGAGTCAGTTTGAAAGTCATTTAAAAAGCACATGCATTGTGAAAGCCTCAGTAGTTTTGAACCATTGGAACTCATGCTTCCACCACACTGGAACTCCAGCTTCAGATTAAATCTGGGCCTTGAATAGGGACATCAGTCTACAGGAGAGATCCAGGTGTGCATGGATCAAGGAGGGGTAAAATGCCATAACGTGGAGATCAGGAGTGGGGAAGACGCTCTTTCAACCCCAAATCCTCATCATCTACTCCATTCCTTCAGATTCCCCTCCTGCACTTTCCTATCCCACCAAAGACCATGCACAGACACTAAACACTGGGGTTTCAGAGTAACACCATACACTGTAGGGACAGCCACATGCACAGCTGAGGAAAATGCCTGGACATCTTATGGACCTACTCCTAGTACTGACATTTGTAACAGACTTTGATGGAGTGGGTCTTAGCAGATCCTGGTTCCTCTCAGAAATGCCAGTTTCACCCTTAACATCCCCAGCGCCACTCTATCCTGGTCAGCCCAAAAGTTTTGGCCCCTCTTGATCTGATGATCTACTGAATTCTGAAGCCTGCCTCTGTTTCAGAGATAAGAAGCTCAAAGAGCCTTATTCTTCTCTGGGCTCGTGCTACATGTTAACTGAGTGAACGGAAAGAACAAGAAGGTTCGAAGGAAGAATTTGTTATCAACTACTGCTAGAAATGTCTGCCATAATCTCCTGATTTCAGTGATGTTGCTGTGAGGAGGTGGCGAGTAAGGACTAGGTATCGTCCCAAAGGAGGTTATTCCTGGGCTGCTCCTGAGTAGCTAACACAATACTGCACCGAATAACAGTCACAATCTGAAAGTCCGACCAAGAGATGTTGTAAAAGAATAATGTGAAATACAACAAACACGAGTCATGATTTAAACTTGCAAAAAATGATGGATAGTAAAAGACCCACATTCATTCAGACTGTTCAATAACTTTGATTTAATTCTGTTTTAATCCAAGGTTTCTGTATGTGACTAGTTTGGCACTAAGTATTTCTGGTACCTGATAGTTACGCTGCTGTAGGTGTCAGTAAGAGTTATTCATATCAATAGCACAATGTTATTGCTGGCTGTCTGGAGTAAATCCAACTTTGACAGATTGTGGAGGTTTGGAAGGTTGCATTTGGAAAGATGTGCCCACTATTACCTGCTAGTGTTTCATTAATGGAACAGAAGCAGAAATTACTAGAAAAGCTCAGCAGGTCTGGCAGCATCTGTGGAGAGAAATCAGAGTTAACATTTTGGATCCAGTGACTGTTCTTCAGAACAGTCCTGAGGAAGGGTCACTGGGCCTGAAACGTTAACTCTGATTCTACTCCACAGAAGCGGCCTGACCTGCTGAACTTTTCTAGTAATTTCTACTTTTGTTTCTGATTTCTAGCAGTTTCCGCAGTTCTTTCGGTTTTTGTTTAGTTAATTAATGAATATTGCTGAGTCCCATTTTGAAGGATCAGTTCTCAATCAATCACAAGAGAATGAAACAACCAGTGTTGTCAGGGAAACCAAGCGGAGGCTTGGGGACCACTTTACGGAACACCTACGCTCAGTTCGCAACAAACAACTACACCTCCCATTTCAACTCCCCTCCCCCCACTCCTTGGCAACTTGTCCATCCTGGGCCTCCTGCAGTGCCACAATGACGCCACCCGAAAGATGCAGGAACAGCTTGGGAACCCTGTAGCCCAAGGGTATCAATGTGGTCTTCACAAGCTTCAAAATCTCCCCTCCCCCGACCTCATGCCAAAACCAGCCTAGCTAGTCCCCACCTCCTCTCACCCTATCTTCTCCTTTGTCCATCTTCTATCCACCTCCCCATGTCTCCCTATTTATTTCAGAATCCCCTTCCCCTCCCCCATTTCTGAAGAAGGGTCCCGACCCGAAACGTCAAGCTTTCCTGCTCCTCTGATGCTGCTTGGCCTGCTGTGTTCATCCAGCTTTGTACCATGTTATCTCAGCGTAGTCACTCTTTTATTGTTTAGCAAAATTTTTTAGATCAATTCTATTCAGTTCCCAGGAGCAAAGTGGGTCTTGCTGATTAGAATGGAAGGTAGAGATTGTTCACACTGTCCATTTTGTTAAGCAACATTTCTGATGGGGTATCTGATTTGTGCAGGAGCTTAATTTTCAATATGTTAATAAATTTGCAGTGATTTACTTTAAGTATTCACATGTCATAAGCATCTCACTGTTAAGTCAACATTTCTAAGGTCTATGCAGAATCTCTTCGGAGGCTGACTGGCTCAACACTGGTGCACATATCTGTGACACAGTAGAAAGGATTTAATTCACAGGGACAGCCTCGATGTGCCTAAGTCACACTGATCTATACGATTTCAGGGCCCTGTTGACGAGTGGTCAGTTGGGCCCTGGGGGAGTTGACTTCCCACTGCGGAGTAGGCTTTCTACCTGCCAGACTTCTATGAACTCTGCAAATGAATATTAGAATCAATGACGTGATTTTGGCTGGACAAGCAGCAGGAAGCTCTCAAATGTTCTACCCTGATAAGCTTATACCTTAGCAATACCATTGTGCACATGTGGGTTTCCCTCTGCCATTTTTCTTGTCAAATGACACCCAACTTTCTCTGCACTTAGCAAGTAATTGGGCTGAGGGTGTAGAATGGCAAGGGATGAATGGAGTAAGAGGTAAAAGAGATGTAAAGTGTTGTTAAGGCCTTAAGATGGATTGGGTTGAGGGGGTCTTTACAGCAGTGAGAAGAACTGGGATAATGTTTCCGGGTATTTTTTTCTTTATTTAATTTAAGGGATAAGGGCATCGCTGGCTTGGCAGCATTTATTGTCCATCCCTAATTGCCCAGAGGGCAGTTGAGATTCAACCACATTGCTTTGGGTCTGGAGTCACGTGTAGGCCAGACCAGGTAAGGATGGCAGTTTCCTTCCCTAAAAGCATTAGTGAACCAGATGGGTTTTTTCCCAAAAATTGATTCACGGTCAATATTAGGTTTTTCATTCCAGGTATTTTACTGAACTCAAATTCCGCCATCTGTTTTGGCAGGATTTGAACCCAGGTCCCCAGAATATAATCTAGGTCTCTGGGTTAACAGTCCAGCAATAACACCAATAAGGCATTACTACCCCTAAAGGCTAACCTTTGAAGTTAGGTGAAAAACAGAAAATTCTGTAAAAAAACCTGGCTGGATTGGGAGCATCTCTCAAAGGAGAAATAGAATTGATGCTTCAAATCATAACTTTTCATCAAAATTTGAAAATGTTAGTGATTTTAGTGGGTGAAATGGGACAGGGTAGGCAAAAGTAAAATGATCTTTGATAAAAGACAAAGACATTAAATAGCAAATAGTGAGACAGTGCCAAGGAGGTGAGTAATGGGATTAGTGTTATGACGCAGACAAGACCCAAGAAGAGGAATGAGAAATGTTTCATACCTTACAGAAAGTCAGAAGTCACATGGCACCAAGTTATATTCCAACAGGTTTATTTGAAATCACAAGTTTTCGAAGAGCTTCCCCTTTGCCACTTGACAGAAGCAGTGCTCTGAAAGCCTGTGATTTCAAATAAGCCTGTTGCACTACAACCCGGTGTCATGTGACTTCTGACATTGTCCACTCCTGGCAGCTCCATTTCACGCCTTAAAGAAAGCAACAGTAGGGGCCCTGAGGGTATGGAGCAACACCTTATATTTGAAGGAAGCAAGATGAGTTGAAGAATTTTAGCGACTGAGATTAGTCAGGTAGAGGAAGGTGGTGGTGGACAGAGACTATTCAGATCCCTGCTCAAGGAAGAAGCGAAGAGATCTGAGGCTGCCTTAGTGGGGAATGGAGGTGTTGAGAGATGAATAGCCACAGTAGAGGACGTATAGTTAGGGCTAAGGGAACTTGAAGTTGTTAAAATGGTGTGGGGAATCAATAGGCTAATAGATGTAGGTGGGAAGAGTCTAAACAAGAGGTGGAAGTATCCATTCAGGATCAGAAGCAACCAGTTCAGTGGGGCAGGAGCAGACTGAATGAAATGTTTAACAGGAAAGCCATGATTATGGATTTGGGGAAGTGGGTAGAATCAGGCTGTTCAGTTTAAGAGACAATGACGTAGGAAGATCACCAGAGGAGATGAGGTCAGTGATAATGGGAACTGCAGATGTTGGCGAATCCGAGTGTGAAGCTGGATGAACACAGCAGGCCAAGCAGCATCTCAGGAGCACAAAAGCTGATGTTTCAGGCCTAGACACTTCATCAGAGAGGGGGATGGGGAGAGGGTTCTGAAATAAATAGGGAGAGAGGGGGAGGTGGACTGAAGATAGATAGAGGAGAAGATAGGTGGAGAAGAAAGTATAGGTGGGGAGGTAGGGAGGGGATAGGTCAGTCCGGGGAGGACGGACAGGTCAAGGAGGCAGGATGAGGTTAGTAGGTGGGAAATGGAGGTGCGGCTTGAGGTGGGAGGAGGGGGTAGGTGAGAGGAAGAACAGGTGAGAGAGGCGGGGACGAGCTGGACTGGTTTTGGGATGCAGTGGGGGGAGGGGAGTTCTGGAACCAATGACAATGTTTGGTGATGAGTTCCTAGTCCGTGGGAGTGAGGCAGAAGGCTCAGAATGTTGGTGTTGATCCCTCAGTAACTCGAGTTTGGTATTCAGTAGCACATTGCCACTTCGTCAGCAGGTTTGATAATGTTTGTCATGAAGCAGAGAGAACAGGATGCAGTCTGTTCAGAGGGAGACAGGTTTGATTGAGGGCGTGGAATCTTTGTCTGGTGGTAGACCTTACTCCAGGCTGACACCGGCTCCAGATACCCACTCATCCTAATCTCTGCTTCCTACTTCCAACAGGAAAACTCCACTCTGCCTGTCCAACCTTTGCCCTGTCATCTCCTTTGGAGGTAATTTTCCATCGAACAAGCGTAATTCTATTGCCTTTCAGCGAGAACAATTGCTCCACAATTTACCTATGGAAATTTTCGCACATGAATATATGACATTATATCAGTTTCTGCCTTTTGTTTCCTTGTTTTGTTTGGTTTCTGTATTCTCCAATTCCTAAAGGTTACCTCCAAATCTAATTGCTGATGTAGCACTGATCACAGCATGATTTGTTGTAAATTGTTACAAGTGTTTAAAGTAAAACTCCAACTGAGCGTGCATTCTTAAAATAGGTACTTATTGCTGCCTGCATCGTATTCCAGTGAGCAGGCAAGGCAAGCTGGTGACTTTGCAGCAGTAAATGACCCAGTAACTGCAATCCAATGACAAAAAACCAATAAAATTAAAATAACCTCAGCTCTTTGTCTTTTGGACTGCAAATCCTGGGAGATGCAGGTGGAACAGCACAAGAGCATGATATGGAAACATGGTCCTTCAACAAGGACTGGCAGCTGGCACTTGTGATGCTGGACTACCTATGTTCACCATCTATTTTTAATTTGTTTCTAACCCTCTCTTTGATCTCTCAACAGGCAGTGAATAATAATGAACCAGGAAGGCCTTTGGTCTACTATTCCATTTGTTATTGTATTTCCAAATTTCTGTTCTCGGCACCTGAAGGGTTTCCTTTGACACTTTATTTGGGGTTAGAGAAAGCAAACAACAATAGACCAGATGATAAAATGTGAGGCTGGATGAACACAGCAGGCCAAGCAGCATCTCAGGAGCACAAAAGCTGACGTTTCGGGCCTAGACCCTTCATCAGAGAGTCTCTGATGAAGGGTCTAGGCCCGAAACGTCAGCTTTTGTGCTCCTGAGATGCTGCTTGGCCTGCTGTGTTCATCCAGCCTCACATTTTATCATCTTGGAATCTCCAGCATCTGCAGTTCCCATTATTAACAATAGACCAGAAAACATCTAAGCTTGATCTGGTCCTCAATAAGTTAGATTCCTAAATAAGCACCATTTTCAGTGGCATTTCCAGAAGAACTGATGCACAAAGGAACCCAACACGGAATTGAGGAGGATTTGACTTCAGTACACTAAATGTTGCAGAGTTTCCATCTATTCTGTGTCATCTTCCTGAGTCTTGAAGAGTCGACCTTGTCATCCCTTTTGACAGCCATACGTGCACTTTCTGGCTGTAGTTTTGTGGCTGCATTCAGGAGCAAGCTGACACCAGGTTATAGTCCAACAGGTTTATGTGAGAGCACAAGCTTTCAGAGCCTCACTCCTTCTTCAGGTGTTAGTGAGAGAGGTAGTATCCGACGCAGAATTTATAAGTAAAAGGTCAAAGGCACACCCCACTGATGAGGATGTACCAAGCAAACCTAGAATGCTGTTTGAAATAGTAAGAACTGCTGATGCTGGAGGAAGAGATAACGCAGTGTGGAGTTGGAGGAACACAGCAGGTCAGGCATCAGTGTTCCTCCAGCTCCACACTGTGTCATCTAAGATGCTGTTAAATCTTCAATCATTTAGAAGGTTGTAATTGATTAATATGTATATGTAAATCTCCAAATTCCTTTCAAGTCACAGCCCTGAGGGAACTAAAGGTTTTATCAGTGTAAAGAGGAAGTGACATTTTATGTCAGACAATGCATGTTAAGTGTGAGGCTTGGTTTAGAGTCTGTTTGTGTTTTAGTTTGGAGTCAGACTGGTTTTATTTCGAAAGTAGGAATTTATAAAATGACACATTGACTGACTGTCTATAATTTGTGTGCTTTTTGAACAAAATAGATTATATCTGCAAACACAAATTCACCCCACAGATTTACACTTGTGTGTCTGTGTGAGGGAGAATGAAAGTGTGTGTGTGTGTGTGTGTGTGTGCTTGAAAAACAGTGTGTTTATCAGAGAGGATCTGTGTGACAGACAGTGTGTGTATGAGAGGATCTGTATGAATTTGTGTACGAGAGAGAGAATGTGTGTGTGCGTGTGTGCGTGTGTGCGTGTGTGCGTGTGTGCGTGTGTGTGTGGTGACGGGGTTACCTGTAGTGCGACGCGAATCCAAGATCCTGTTTGAGGCCATCCTCATGGGTACTGACCTTGTCTATCAGCCTCTGCTCTGTGATTTTTAGTTGTTGAGTTTCCCAAAGTCCACCTTGGAGGATGTTTACCTGAAGATCCGAGGCCAAATGTCCTTGACCACTGAAGTGTTCCCCCACCGGCAGGGAACATTCCTGTCTGGCGACTGTTGCACAGTGTCCGTTCATTAGTTGTTGTAGTGTCTGCATGGTCTCACCAATATACCATGCCTCAGGGCATCCTTGCCTGCAGCGTTTGAGGTAGACAGTGTTGGCCAAGTCACGTGAGTATCTGACATAACAAGGTGTGAAGCTGGATGAACACAGCAGGCCAAGCAGCATCACAGGATCAGGAAGGTTGACGTTTCGGGCCCAGACACTTATTCAGAAATGGGGGAGGGGAGGGGTGTTCTGAAATAAATAGGGAGAAAGGAGGAGGTGGATAGAAGATGTAGAGGAGAAGATAGGTGGAGAGGAGACAGACAGCTCAAAGAGGCGGGGATAGGGCCAGTAAAGGTGAGTGTAGGTGGGGAGGTAGGGAGGGGATAGGTCAGTCCAGGGAGGACGGACAGGTCAAGGGGGTGGGACGATGTTAGTAGGTAGGAGATGGGGTGGGGCTTGAGGTGGGAGGAGGGACAGGTTAGGGAGGTGGGGACGAGCTGGGCTGGTTTTGGGATGCGGTAGGGGAAGGGGAGATTTTGAAGCATGTGAAGTCCACATTGATACCATTGGGCTGTAGGGTTCCCAAGCGGAATATGAGTAGCTGTTCCTGCAACCTTCAGGTAGCATCATTGTGGCACTGCAGGCGGCCCAGGATGCGTATGTTGTCTGTGAAATGGGAGGTAGAGTTCAAATGGTAAGTGACCGGGAGGTGTAGTTGTTTAGTGTGAACCGGGCGTAGGTGTTCTGCAAAGCAGTCCCCAAGCCTCTGCTTGGTTTTCCCGATGAGAAGGAGGCCTCAACGGGAACTGCCAATGCAGTAAACCACATTGGCAGATGTGCAGGTGAACATCTGTTTGATGTGCAAAGTCTTCTTGGGGCCTGGGATGGCGGTGAACGGGGAGGTGTAGGGGCAGGTGTAGCACTTCCTGCAGTTGCAGGGGGAAGTGCTGGGTGTGGTGGCACTGGAGCGGAGTGTGGAGTGCATAAGGGAGTCACAGAAAGAGTGGTCCCTCCAGAAAGCAGATAAGGGTGGGGAGGGAAAAATGTCTTGGGTGGTGGGGTCGGATTGCAGATGGCAGAAGTGTCGGAGGATGATGCGTTGGAAGTTGGTAGGGTGGTATGTGAGAATGAAGGGGATTCTGTTTTGGTGATTATTGCGGGGAGGGGATGAGTTGTGGGAAATGCGGGAGACACGGTCGAGGGCGTTCTCGACCACTTGGGGGAGTGAAGTTGTAGCCCTTGAAAAACAAGGACATCTGAGATGTACTGGAGTGGAATGCCTCATCCTGGGAGCAGATGCGGTGGAGGTGAAGGAATTGGGAATAGGGGATGGCATTTTTGCGGGAAGGTGGATGGGAGGAGGTGTATTCTAGGTAGCTGTGGGAGTCGGTGGATTTGAAATGGATATCGGTTTCTAGGTGGTTGCCAGAGATGGAGGCAGAGAGGTCCAGGAAGGAGAGGGAGGTATTAGAGATGGTCCAGGTGAATTTAAGGTTGGGTCGGAAGGTGTTGGTGAATTGAATGAACTGTTCGAGCTGCTCATGAGAGCACGAGGCCATGCCAATACAGTCATCGATGTAATGGAGGAAGAGGTGGAGTTTAGGGCCAATGTCGATACAGAAGAGAGATTGTTCCACGTAACCTACAAAGAGGCAGGCATAGCTTGACCCATGCGGGTAACCATGGCCACCCCCTGTGTGTGTAGGTAGTGGGAGGAATTGAAGTTGTTGAGGGTGAGGATGAGTTTGGCTTAGTGGATGAGGGTGTTAGTGAAGGGGGACTAGTTGGGTCTGTGGGACAGGAAGAAGCGGAGAGCCTTTACGCCCTCTGTATGCAGATGTATACGGACTAGATGTCCATAGTAAAACTGAGGTGTTGGAGACTGGGAAATTGGAATCTCTGGAGGAGGTGGAGGGTGTGGGTGGTGTCATGGATGTAGGTAAGGAGTTCCTGGACCGAGGTGGAGAAAATGGAGTCGAGATAGGTGGTGAGGAGTTCAGTGGGGCAGGAGCAGGTGAAGACAATAGGTCGACCAGGGCAGTCAGGTTTGTGGATTTTGGGAAGGAAATAGAAGACGGTGGTGCGGGATTGGGGAATGATGATGTTGGAGGCTGTGGGTGGGAGGTCACCTGAAGTGATGAGGTTGTGGATGGTCACATCATGAATCTTGTTGCTATTGCTACGTATTTGTTTCAGTGATTCCTTGCCATGAGTCCAAAGGAAGAAAATGTCATCAATGTATCTGGTGTATAGCTTTGGTCAGAGGTTCTGTGCAGCAAAGAAATCTTGTTCAAACCTGTGCATGAAAATGTTGGCACATTGGGGTGAAAATCTGGTTCCCATGGCTGTTCCATGTGTCTGGATGAAGAGCTGGTTGTCGAAGGAGATGATGTTGTGGTTGAGGATGAAGTGGATGAGTTGTAGGATGGCGTCTGGAAATCGGCAGTTGTTGGTATTGAGTACTGAGGCTGTTGCAGTGATGCCGTTGCTGTGGGAGATACTGGTGTAGAGTGCCGAAACGTTCATTGTGATGAGGAATGTTCCTGGTTCAACTGGTCTGTAGGTGCTGAGTTTCTGTAAGAAATCCATAGTGTCATGACAGAAGCTGGGGTTTACCTGTACAAGGGGCTTTAAAATGTTTTCAACATAGCCAGAGTGATTCTCACGCAGGGTGCCATTACCTGATCTTGGCTTTATGTCACACTACAGATGACCCACGCACACACATGCATACATACACACACACTCATTTACACAAATACTCACACGCATACAGATCATCTCTCATACACACATTGTCTCTCAAATATACACACTCTCACTCAGATCCTCTCCATTGTGCACACACAGTCTCTCAAGCGCACACACACACACACACACACACACACACACACACACACACACATATATATTTATGGGGTGAATTTGTATTTGCAGATACATTCAACATTTTTCAAAAAGCACACAATCTATAGACAGTCAGTCAATGTGGCATTTTATAAACTCCTATTTTCGAAATAAAACCAGTCTGACTATAAGCCAAAACACAAACAGATTATAAACAAGGCCTCACACCTAACCTGCATTGTCCAACCTAAAATGTCATCTCTACTTTACACTGATAAAACCTTTGGTTCTCTCAGGACTGTGACTTGAAAGTAATTTGGGTTTTATGTACACATATTAATCAATTAAAGCCTTCTAACTGATTCAAGATTTAACAGCGTCTTAGGTTTGTTTAGTACATTCTCATCAGTGGTGTGACCCTTTGATCTTTTACTGATAAATTCTGTACCTGATACTACGTCTCTCACTAATACCTGAAGAAGGAATAAGAGTCCAAAAGCTCGTGTTTTCAAATAAACCTGTTGGACTATAACCTGGCGTCGTGTGATTTCTGACCTTGTTCACCCCAGTCCAACACCGGCACCTCCACATCATGGCTATCAAGAGCAGGAAGACTGTATAATGTCTCCTTTGCTTTCTTTGAACATCCTCCACATTCATCAGCAAAGAGTTCTCACGGACAACCAGAAATGCTAAATAAATACTGGCCCAACCAGCAATGCCTCGTCCATGACTGAATAAAATAAAATTCACATTTGCGGCCTTTAGTTGTTGCATTGCCGATGTGGACCATATCATTACCCACAACATTTTAAAATAATCTTGGAAAGTGAAAATGGTTGGGACGAAATCCATTTGTGTCACCAAGTGAGGGTGCTTAAGAGAAATCGTATTTTCTATTTACAAAATATGGTCTGTTAAGCAAATTAAAATTGCATAACTAAACACCTTTATAGCCATAACAAAGTGTGGAGCTGGATGATGAAGGGTCTAGGCCTGAAACGTCAGCTTTCCTGCTCCTAAGATGCTGCTTGGCCTGCTGTGTTCATCCAGCCCCACACTTTGTTATCTCGGATTCTCCAGCATCTGCAGTTCGCATTTTCTCTAATACACCTTTATTGCCATACTTTTACTTAAAAGCTTGAAAAATTTGAACAAACCTACATTTGAGTTAATTTCATGTGTCAGAAATAAGAACAAAATAACATTCAAAACAGTGGGAAAATAGCATAACAGAAATTCAATAAGTTACCAATGTTTTAAAAATTTTACTGTGAGACTGATGAGAGTCCATTTTTAAAAAAATGTGTTGCTATCTGAAAAGTGTGATCTCAGTAAAAGTTGACTATATCTGTTTGTTTTAGTTCTTAGCTACAGCTCTCTGTACAGGCAGCCAAGTTACCAATAACCTTTCGCTGCAAATACCTGAGGCGGAATGTTTTTTGTATTACAATTAGGGAGCCTGAGTTGGAAAACCAGTTGATAGACCAGCAAAAATAATCATTTAATATCACATAGCATCTCTAGTTTTGCTCATTCAAAACACAAGTATAAAGTTCTGGGAGCAATTAAACAGGATATGCTCTCATCATGTGCATTGATTCAAAAATTCAATATATGTGGCCATCATTCTCTTGTTCATGAGTAATCTCAAAATATGGAAAGGTAAAGCTCATTCATAAATTTCACCCTGAGTGCAGCCAACTCCTCAGGCTATACAGTGAGGAGCTGGGGGAACACAGCAGGTCAGGCAGCAGCAGAAGAACAGGAAAGTTGACATTTCAGGTCAGGACCCGTCATCAGAAGTGGGATAGCATAAATAAACACCACAGAGCTGCAGTAGTACTGTGCATAAAAGCATTTCTCCCCTACCTTCCTATACACAACTTATGAGTTTACATTGGTTTTCTCATGGCTCAATGGGGAAATGTACTCTGTGGTCATACCAGTCATGGCACAGAATATAAGAGTGGGGAGATCATGTTGGAGCTAAGACTTTGGTTAGGCCACAGCTGGAATTCTGATCACTACACTATAGGAAGGATGTGATTGTACTGGAGGAGGTGAGAGGAGATTCACCAGAGTACTTCCTGGGGTGGAGCATGTCAGTAATGTAGAGATGCTGGCTAAGCTTGAGTTGTTCTCTTCGATGTGGAGTAGACTGAGGGACTATCTCATAGAGATGTATAGGATTATGAGGGACACAGTCAAGGTGAATAAAGGGTAGCTGTTCCCTACAGTGGAAAAGTCAATAACTAGGGGGCATATTTTTAAAAGCAGGAGCTTTGTGGGGGATTTGAGGAAAATCTCTTTTCACCCAGAGTGTGATGGGCTGCTAGAATGTACTGTCTAGAAAGGTTGGTTGAGGAGGTTAACCTTACAACCTCTGGAAAGTACCTGGATGAGCACTTTCAATGCTATAACATTCAAGGCTTAGTGAAGAGAAGTGGGCCTAGTGTAGATAGTAGTGTGTGTTTGGCAGTACAGACATGGTGGGCCGAAGGGCCTCTTGTGTCCTGTATGATTCTGTGACCAGGGGAGTATCATGCCTGAGGCGCAGATATCAGTTTGAATTTGTGTTAAATTGGCTGATCTCTGGGGAGCTCCAGTCAGCCTCTGTCTCCTTGTGATAGGAATAGTTCTGTTTACAGCCACATAACCACAACTGAATTGAATTGAATTACCATCACTGTCACATGTACTCGAATGACAGCAGTGAAAAGTTTACAAGTCTCCACTTACGGCACCATCTCAGGCGCAAGCGTACATAGCTGCAGATACTTAAGTATTTGGTATAAAATAGAAAAAGAATTAATAAATAAATATAGCATTAGAATAACAAAAAGCACACAGTTTACAGTGCTTCCAACCCAGTCAGTGCAGGCATCGGGCCTTCAGACCATACCTTGAGTGTGCAAGGGGCCTCACCTATTCGCAGTGGGGATTCGCCACCCCATGATGACCCAGAGAGTGCATGAGTTGGCTATCAGAAAGGCCAGGGTAAAACTGAATCTTGAGGATCAGGGAGAATGGCCTATTGGTAGGGTTCAAGGGCAGACAGCACCACTGGGACAATATGCCAATTAGAAGGAATCAGTGTCTTCTGGAATAAAGTGCCTGACCCTAAATTCATTCATTCTGCTGCGCCAGTAGTTTAATCTGTGAGCCTTCGAGTGTAAGAAAACTGGGTTCCTCACATCCACACTCTAATACCTCTTCTTTTCAATTAACTTTGTAATCCCCTTTCTCAAAAAAGGAGTGAACTTAGGTTCAACTTAAGTGAAATTTCACTGTCACTGAATGTAAAGACTTTGTTTTCTAATCCCTCTTTCATGCTGGACGTATTTCTGATTTCAACTGTATCTTTAATAGTGTAATTAATATCTCTCATGAATATGACCAACATGAATACATACATGTTTAGTTCGCCAACAGATTTCATCTTTGATAAGTTTTATTACTGCACTGCATAATATACTCAGTCCTGATGGTTCTCAGCTCTGTAATATTCTTGATAGATGATCCCAGAGCTTAAATCCATATACTCTAGTGCTATACTATTGTAGCATCCCTCCCAATTCCTCCTGAAGGTTTTATACCCAGCAGTATTGAATTGTTATTGCTGAAAAAGAGACACGTTTTCTTGAAACCTTCTTTTCCAGATAAAAGCCAGGATAAAATGTGGCTTTTTTCAGCAATTTTCAAGTTGAACAAAATGATAACTTCACTATTATTGGTAAACCAGTGCTGGAAACAAGCTTGTTTGAGTGGGTTTAAGACTCTGGAGTTTTCACTCATCAATTTTTACTTAGTTAATTTGGCAATACTTACCTCCCTAACTTTTCTTAAACAACAATTTTGCTCAATTTATCTACTCCTAACCTTTCTGTCTGAACTATCGGTGGCTGAGGGAGTATCATGAAGCCCTAACTCTGCTGTGATCTGTCTGTGAGCCAGTGGTCGTTGTTAGAGATAACGTCACTGGGTCAGGTTGTCCATTCCACTAAAGACACAAGAGACCTCCTTCACCCCTTTGAGACAGCAATTGGAGTAAGAAACATAACAAATATAAGAAACAGAAGCTTACTCCCTAGAAGCCTATGTTCCTTCTTCTTCTGTCGTTGAGGCCTAGAGATCTATAGCACAGAGAAAAGGTACTTCAGCCCATCCCACTCATGTCCTTAAAAACAGACACCTAACTATTCACATCCCATTTTCCAGCCCTTGGCTCATAGTCTTGGCATCGCAAGTGCACATCTAAATACTTCATAAGTGTTATGTTGGTTTCTACCTCTCCCACCCTTACAGGCAGAGAATTCCAAATGACCCCACCCTCTGGGTGAGAATGTTTTTCCTTCCATCGCCTCTAAACCTCTGCCCTTCACCTTAAATCTCTGCGCTTGGTTATTGATCTCTCAACCAAGGGGAAAAGTTTCTTCCTGTCTACTCTATCTCTGCCTCTCATTATTTTATATATCGCAATCATGTCTCCTCTCTGTCTCCTCTGCTGTAAAAAAAAGTCTGCCCAATTTCCCTTCGTAACTGAAACTCTCAGAAATCCCCTCTCCACCATCTCCTAGAATGTCCTAACACATTCCTCCTGGAATGTAGGTTTCAGAACAGCACACAATATTCTAGCTATGGCCTAACCAATGTTTTACGCAGTTCGAACACCATCTCCCTGTTCTTTAAATTCCTTGCCTCAGCTAATTAAGGCAAGTATCCCATATACATTCTTAACCACTTTGTTTACCTGTCCTGAAAACTCAGAGACTGCTGGACATATACACCAAGGTCCCTCAGATGTTTGGTACTTCCCCGGATCCTATTGTTCATCATGCGTTCTCTTGCCTTGTTTGTCCTGCCCAAGTGCATCACCTCACATTTATCCGGATTGAATTCCGTAGGCCACTGATCAGCCCACCAGCCCAGCCCACTGCTGTGTTCTTACCCCAACTGCAACATAAAAAATCAGAGCTGCACCATACTAAGAACTGGAATGTAATTGAGGAAAATCAGCTGAGAGAGATGTAAAACACTTCTATTGCAAATCAACTCTCCAGATTCAACTTGTATTTGTGCTGGATATCACAGGGCACAGACAAAAATCTTGCATCCGTTTTGCTCTTTTTACTATCCACAGTACATTCCAATACACTAACCCAGCCCATGAATTCATTCTTTCTGGAAATGCAGCGACAGTTGTATTGTAGAAAATACAACTGGAAATTATGCAGAGCAATGTCACTCAAGCAGCAGTCTAATAATGACCTGGTAATACGTGGAAGCAATAACTTGTTAACTCTGTGATTGGGCTGGCAGTATTAGGAAACTGTCCAATGGGGTGATGGGCTGACTGGTGGGTGGTTTGGAAGTTGCTTGTGGTAACAGTGCTGAACAGATCCCAGTGTGGAAAGTGTGGGAATTAGAACCATTTTTCACCCTGACAGTGGGGAACTGACACCCCTCATAGAATTTAATCCTAATGTCCAAGTAGTCTGAGCGTCAGATTTAAGAGGTTTTTTTCGACAATGTTTCTTGTATATATTAATAACTTGGATTTAAATGTGGGAGGCACAATTGGGAAATTTGCAGATGACTAAAACATTGACCATGTAGTTGACAGTGAAGAGGTTAGCTGTCAACTCCAGGATGGTAGTGATGGGCAGAAAAATGACTAGTTAAATTCAATCTGGAGAAAGGTGAGATAATGCAATGGAGAAAGTCAAACAAAGTTAAGAAATGGAGAATATTGAGAGGGATGCAGGAATTGAAAGACATTGGAGAGCTTGTCAACATGTCCTGGAAGGACAGGCGGACAAAGTGGTAAAGAATGCATGTGGAAATTTTTTAATCATGGGCGTGGACATTGCTGGCTGGGCCAGCATTTATTGCCCATCCCTAAATGCCCCTTGAGAAGACGATGGTGAGCCACTGCCGCCCATGTTTTTTAGGTTGACCTCAAATGTCCTTAGGGACAGAATTGCAGGATTTTGACCCAACGACAGTGAAGAAATGGTAATATATTCCAAATCAGGATGGTGAGTGGCTTGGGGGAGAACTTGATGGTGTTGCTGTTCCCATGTGTCTGCAGCTCTTGACCTTCTAGATGGAAGTGGGGTAGATGGTTGTGGGTTTGGAAGGTGCTGTCTATTCTTTCTTCGGTAACATCTTGAATATGTAATACTGGAGTTCTCTGAAACACTGGCTAGGCCATTGCTGGAGATTCGTACATCGTTGTGGTAACTGGGAATAAAATGGTTACTATGGGAAGGCAGAGGAGATTTACATGACCATTGCTAGGTTTTGAAAATTGTTATGAGAGCAGACACAGTGGGCTGAATGGCCTAATTCTGCTGCGATACCTTGTGATGTTAGGGGGTCTAAGTAGAGAAAATTCAATTTTTCTAATCACCCTATGAAATTATTATGTAGGTATTTGGTACAAAATTGAATGATAATAAATAAAAGTCCAGCATAAGTCAAAAAACAAAAAAAAATTGAATTACAGTCCTTTACATCTCAGTCTGTGCCAACACCAAACCTTCAGACCAAACTCAGGCCTTCCAAATTCGAGCAGTCACCTGCAGCCCGGCCCCTTCCTGCCCTCCCCGTGGTGATGTATAATCTGAACTCCCCCTCACCGAGATGGTCTATAATCTGGGGCCACCCTCCCCACTGGAGTTTCTAATCCAGGCCACCGCCTCCCCGCGGTGGTGTATAATCCGGGCCCCGCACCCTCCCTGCGGTGGTGTATAATCCGGGACCCCTCCTCACGGTGGTGTATAATCTGGGCCCCCTTCCCTGCGGTGGTGTATAATCCGGGCCCCCCTCCCTGCGGTGGTGTATAATCCAGGCCCCCCTCCTTGCGGTGGTGTGTAATCCGGGCCCCCCTCCCTGTGGTGTTGTGTAATCCGGGCCCCCCTCCCTGCGGTGTTGTGTAATCCGGGCCCCCCTCCCTGCGGTGGTGTATAATCCGGGCCGCTCTCCCCGTGGTGGCGTATAATCCGGGCCCCGCACCCTCCCGGCGGTGGTGTATAATCCGGGCCGCTCTCCCTGTGGTGGTGTATAATCCGGGCCCCGCACCCTCCCGGCGGTGGTGCATAATCTGGGTCCCCCTCCCTGCAGTGGTGTATAATCTGGGACCCCTCCCCGCGGTGGTGCATAATCTGGGCCCCCCTCCCTGCAGTGGTATATAATCTGGGCCCCCCTCCCTGCGGTGGTGTATAATCCGGGTCCCCCTCCCTGCGGTGTTGTATAATCCGGGACCCCCCTTCCTGCGGTGTTGTATAATCCTGGCTCCCCTCCCCACGGTGGTGTATAATCCGGGACCCCCTCCTCGTGGTCGTGTACATTCCGGGCCCCCCACCCTCCCCATGGTGGTGTATAATCTGGACCCCCCCCCACTGTGTTGTAAATCTGGGCCCCCCACCCTCCCCGCGGCTGTGTATAATCAGGGCCCCCCACACTCCCCGCAGCGGTGTATAGTCTGGCCCCCCCTCCCCACAGCGGTGTATAATCCGGGACCCCCCTCCCTGCGGTGGTGTCTAACCCTGGGCTCTCTCCTCCTGAGCTGCTTTGTTCTGGAGAGTGGAAGTGTTTAGGGGTTTGGAAGGTGCTGTCTAAGGAGACCTCGGTGAATTTCTGCACCGCACCTTGTAGTTAGTACACAGTGCTGCTACTGAGTGTTGGCAGTGAAGTGATTGGATATTTGTGAATGTGGTGCCAATCAAGTGGCTGCTTTATCCTGGATGGTGTCAAGCTTCTTGAGTGTTGTTGGGGCTGCATTCCCAACCGCTAAGTGGGGAGTATTCCATCACACTCCTGACTTCTGCCTTGGAGATGGTGGGAAGGTTCTGGGGAGCAGGAGGTGAGTTAATTGCTTCAGGATTCCCAGCCTCTGACCTGCTTTTGTCACCATGGTATTTATATGGTTGGTCCAGTTAAGTCAATGATGATAACTCCAGGATGTTTTTGGTGGGCAGTTCTGTGATTGTAAGCCTGAAATTGTCCAAGCCTGGCTCCATGCAGGCACTGACCTTTGTTATCCAAAAAGTACTGGACTGGAACTGAACTCTGTGCAATCTGAGCACTCCTGATCCTGTTTGGAAGAGAAGGTCATTGACAAAGCAGCTGTAGATGGTTGGGCCTCAATCACTAACCTGAAGAACCTGAATGGTCTAGGCCTGAAAGGTCAGCCTTCCTGCTCCTCTGATGCTGCTTGGCCTGCTGTGTTCATCCAGCTGTACACCTTGTTATCTGAAACTCTTCCAGGGGTTGCCTTTGGACTGAGGTGGTAGATTCACACAATCCCAATATTGCTTTGTGCTCGGTCTGATACCAATTGGTAGAGGATTTTGCTCCTGATTTCCACTTATTTCATTTTTATTAAGGCTCCCGTGGGCCACAGTTGCTAGTTGGATTCCAGGTGGCACTGACACAGGATGACTCTTTGTGAACTCTCTACTGCAGATCTTATTTCTTGTAAGTGTTCTGCACTTTTAAGTTCTAAGCCTGTAAAAATTATGCGAATATAGATCTTGCTTTGTGCATCTCCTGTGCAGCCGTAACCCTGTGTACCTCGCTCTGTCTAAGCACCCTATGATCTGGATGTCCTTGTTTGCTATGATCTGCCTGTACTGCTGGCAAAACAAAAAAATTCACTGTATTTAGACACAGGTGCCAACACTAAATCAAATCAAATCAAATGTTGCCTTGATGTTAAAAACAGTTCCTTTCACCTGTCAATGTCTCCTTCTAAAATATTAAAAATGGACTGATAGGGCATTTAAGATAACAAAGTGTAGAGCTGGATGAACACAGCAGGCCAAGCAGCATCTCAGGAGCACAAAAGCTGACGTTTCGGGCCGAGAAAAGGGCCATTTGTCAGCTTTTGTGCTCCTGAGATGCTGCTTGGCCTGCTGTGTTCATCCAGCTCCACACTTTGTTATCTTGGATTCTCCAGCATCTGCAGTTCCCATTATCACTGATAGGGCATTTGTTTTCCAGATTTGATCTGTCCATCTTTCTGTGGGCATAAATTGTTGGTTCGATGCTGGTGTTGTAGCTTGGAGCATAAGTCTTCAGTACTCCGGCCAAGATGCCATCAAGATTCTATTTCTGTATTTCAAGAACAAAAACAAAGTTGCTGGAAAAGCTCAGCAGATCTGGCAGCACCTGTGAAGGTAAAAGCTGAATTAATGTTTCTGGTCCAGTGACCCTTCCTGAGAAGGGTCTGAGGAAGGGTCACCGGATCCGAAACGTTAACTCTGCTTTCTTTTCCTTCACAGATGATGCCAGACCTGCTGAGTGTTTCCAGCGACTTTGTTTTTGTTCCTGATTTGCAGCATCCGCAATTCTTTTGGTTTTTATTCTGCATTCCAGGACTTCAGTTGTTTCTTGTTATCACAGGAAGTGAATCGAGTTGGTTGGAGGTTGTGTCAGAGATGGTGGGGCATTCAGGGGAGGTCGAAGTAGATCATCATGAAAGTGGAATTGAGATATTCGATCAGCTGTGATTGTATTGACTGGCTGAACAGGCTCGAAGGGGCTGAGGGATCTACTCTTGCTCCTATTCCTTATGTTCCTACGTAGTGATCAGCCACTTTTGTAATATTTCCTTCTTGCTTTATTTATTATTTTTAAGTGTATTTATGCTGGCATTATTTGCAAAAGATATTTTGAGGCATCTGTCAACCCCAGAGCAAAAAAAATCATAAAATAAGTTAACAAATATGATTCATCATAGATAAATAACAAATATAATGCAATCGGTAAGTAGAAAAATTGTTCTTTTCAAGAAAATAAAATGATTGCATAGAAAATATGATCAGATCTGAAACACACACCCAGTGGCACACTCTTTGAGGGGTTTTCTAAGCTCAAGCTTGTTGAATTTTCCATACGATTAAGGACTCAGATGAAGAATTGAGCTTTTAGTTTTTAATTATATTTATCTTGTGATCACAAATAAAGTAACAGGAAATGTACATTGCTCTCTACCTTTAATTTCTGTCACCCATATCCCAATAACTACTTTTAGGAGTTAAAGATCACAAGAGATTCACAGAAGATAATAAATATTCGTTTCAGAATTCAGTTATTTCTGCTATTTACATTGAGCACAGTCATGAGCAACCTGAATCAATGGCCTAATTTACTATAAAATCAATCCCATTTCTGCTCGTTCAGTCATGGCAGCAGAGTCATCTGTTGAGTAAATAACATTGTCTATTCCTTCAGTGTGAGAAATCCAATATTATCTCAATGTGATAACATGATCGTAAACAATGTAAGTGAGACCCTAACGCAGGTTAAATTTATAACCTTTAAATGAAGAAATCTGTTTTTTTAAACAGCTTGGATGTTAGAAATTAACCTGGTAAGTTATGTTCATGTACTATTTAATTTCTCTCTACAGGGGTCTCATGAGTGGCTATTCCTCTCTCTCTTTGCCTATTGGTACCATTCTGTCGCTCTGCAAGGAAGGGGATCCTAGTGTGAGGCCACCCTGTAGCATTGTCATTGCTGAAGTGATGGAGTGCAAGCCCGTGCAAATGTCTGGTAGACATTGAGGATCCTGGTGCTGGCCCTCCATAGCAGTAGCCAACCTGTCTATGGGAGGCAGCCAGATGTATGCATACCAAAGCCAGCATGGTACTGCTAGCATTGATGGACTCCTCTATCTCTCAGTCGAGTTTAGTGACTGTCCCAGATGGGCCTGCTGCCTCTGTGCCCATCTGTTCATTCTGACAAAGTCACTAATGGCCAACACCATGGCATCATCCTCTTTTTGAGGCTGAGCAGTTGCCTGCCCTCCGCCCGTCCTCTAACCTTCAGAGACCTGGGCGGGGTTGAGGTTTCTTTCTCAGCCAGCTGCGGAGATGTGTCAGGGATGCGCTCACAGGATTGTGCTCTCAAGTCTTGTCTGGAAAGAGGATCTCACCTGTCCCTGAGCTGTGGGAGGAGGTAAGAGAGAGCCTTGACAGTGCAGTCTCTGAGCGTTGAGTGGCCACAGGTGGAGGTGAAGCTGAGAGTCTCTGGTGTTGCTGACTTTCCTGTTCTCACTTATTGAGTCCTGTTAGAGACTGCGCACAGGAAGAAAGGGAATGGGTGATGTAAAGGAACCAGAAGCTTGTTCAGGATAAGAGTAAGTGCTGGTGTGAATGGGAGGGCAGTGCAGTGTAGCACACTCAGTTGGCTGGTAATGGAGTTCTCCTTGCACGCAACAGCAAACAATGTCACTGTCACCAAAGCTGGAGCACGTACAATATAGTCTGGTTCAAGTAATAGATGCCTTTGGTTTGTTTGGATAGAATCAAACTCTAATGTTTGTTTGTTTCCTCGATATGCTACCATGCAGAAACAAACTGTGTTTGGGGTGCACAGGAGACGTGAATTAGAGCAGTGCAGGTATCTCAGATTTCCGATTTTCACTTTAATAGAGGAATAATGTTGCTGTATAAGCAATAGAAAGTAACATAATGAAAGGAGGACCAAGCCCAGTTCATTCATCCTGGAATTGAGTTTTAATTAATCCTGATTGGCCCCTTGTGGTTGTTGATTAATAGCTCTCTCCCAGTTTGTTGGATAACCCTCTTAGTCAATGTCCTGATCCTCAGCCTCACTTTCATCCTTAGAGGACTTTGGTGATTCCCAATTTCTTCTGCATCCAGGACATCCCCCTGCCTTAGTGCTTTCCTGTTGTGAAGGGAACAGCATGCCAAGATAATGTGGGATGCTCTGCCCAGGCTATACCGCAAGGCTTCTGTTGAGTGCCCCAGAGACCTTAAGGTCCTCGAGATCCTATGTGAAAAGGAGAGTGTGGATCCTGTCATGTGGTTTCTTGAGCAGAATGTCAAAGTCATTTGGCAGATTACCTCATCACCAGAACTTTCCAACAAGCACCAAATAATCGCTTGGCTGGCAGGTGAGAAGGACACGTCCGATGAGATTCTTCTTGTACATCCAGTCAGTCTGTGCCACCGCATACTGCCCTCAAAGCAGCTGCAAATGGGTTGTGACTTTCCCACAACTTCTGCTGGAATGTGCCTTTGCAAAGGAAGTCTGGAGAAAGATGTAGTGGGTTTTGGTGAGGTTCATCCCGAGCAGTTCTGTGACACGGGACTCTGTGCTCTATGGTCTGTTCCCCAAGATGGACATCGAGACAAACATCAGCTGTGACTGGAGGACCATCAATCCAGTGAAAGATGCTCGTTGGTCTGCCTGAAATTTGTTGATCTTCCAGAGCAAGGAGTTGACCTCAACCAAGTGTGGCAGACTGACACATTCCAAGGTCCATAAGTACATGCTGAGGGATGCACTAAAACTTGGAGCAGCTGTGGCCAAGCTGCAGTGGGGAAAGACTATCATTTGAGGTCTTTCTGCTGAAGGTAAATGGGGTTCCTTCAGTTATTGGACTTCCCTGTTGCGTCATTTGCATGTAAATATGGTTCAAGTAATAGATGCCTTTGGTTTGTTTGGATAGAATCAAACTCTACTGTTTGTTTGTTTCCTTGATATGTTACCATGCAGAAACAAACTGTGTTTGTGACTGTGTGAATAGGTTCTATTTTGGAATGAGCTGCTGGCATAAGAGTTCAGGGCTGATGTAATGTTTGGATGTAATGGGCACCCCACCCTTCTGAATGCTACCCTGGGACTTCCTTATTCTCCAGTTCTAAAGGGTTGCCACTTCACTCTGAGACTGTGCCCTCGGATCCTAGTCTCTCTCACTAATGGAAACATCTTCTTCACATCCACTCTATTCAGGCCTCTCAGTAAGTTTCAATCAAATCCCCCCTCATCCTTCTAAGCTCCATTGAGAAGAGATTCAGTGTCCTCAGGTGCACATTAATTACTTTGAAGTAACATGTCATGCACAGACACAGTGTGAGATAGAGGCTTTGTGAGGAGGCAATGTCATGCCTTATACGGAGCTCAGAACTATGGAGCCTGATCCAGATTTATGTTGTAGATCCAAACTATTAATATTGTGCCATATTCAGGCCCATAAAAGCAAGCCTTTCTTAAAAAAAAGACAACCCTTCAACAAGGCTGATCCTGCCCTTGATCTACTATTAATATTGTGCCATATTCAGGCCCATAAAAGCAAGCCTTTCTTAAAAAAAAGACGACCCTTCAACAAGACTGATCCTGCCCTTGCATATGTGCAGTTCAGGGGGTGAAAGTGGCAAATCTAAAATGTATGCCAGGAGCTGAGGCAGTACTAGGTTTTTTTACATTTGTGCTTGCACAGCTTGGCATATTAGACATATCAGGGATCAATTGATGCAATGTGTATACTGGTTATGATTGCTTGAGGGCACTGCTTTTAATGTTATTGTTGGAAAAGGAATGACTTTTCAATAGAATCCAATTTGTGAATGGACAGATGGCATTACAAAATCAGTAGAAAATGCCATGCTCATTTTGGCCATATTGAGTGAGTGACTGGGTCACTTGTGAGGACACCATCTCCCACAGCCTCCTCTTCTCCATATACTGTCAGGAACCCACCTTTCTAGCTTGAATTACCTCCTTTCATTATCATCATACCTTGAGTGACCTAAGTCCAATGTTCCCTATCTTCATGCTTGCTCCAGGACCCCATGACCTAGCTGTGAGAAGCCTGTCAGGAATCAATACCGAAATACCAATACTGGCCTTCCTACCTAGACTGATTCAGAGGGTAGTCACCACTAAGCATGGCCTACCTGCTGAATGGGTGCCTCCACAGAACCCTGACAGAATAACCTGTTACATCCAGATTGGTTGAATGGGACCTGACTTTAGCCTGATCCTCAAACTAGAAGGATACTGATCCCTGGATTCTAGTCAGACTAAGCCTATGGCTTTCTTTAGAGTCAAATCTCCCTTTGACTGTAATAAATCTAGAATCATCAACAATTCTGTCTTTTAATGAATTCCAACCTTGAAACTCCATGGTTACATTTTTCCACGAAGGCGTGAACAGTAGTGAAATGCACTCTTGACAAAGCTTGATGGAATCATGATGAATTAAAGTTGATCATCTCTACATCCTTCATGCATATAATAAAAGAAAAAAAACTGCGGATGCTGGAAATCTAACTGAAAATAGAAATTGATGGAGAAACTCAACAGCATCCGTGGAGGGAAAAACAGAGTTATTGAGTCCAGTGACCCTTCTGCAGAACCTCCTTCATGGAGTCTCAGTGCTCTTTGTCTTGGGGCTCGATCCTGCCTTGACTCGAGAGTCAGGCTAAAATTACACAATAATGCAGGTAGTTTCATTATTTTGACAAAGCTCCAGTTTGTGGGACCATCCTTTATAACTGTTTTTACTAACTGTTCACATTTTATTTCTGGCTGCAAATCTAATGTAATGAACAAAGCCAGAAATTGCTGGAAAAGCTCAGCAGGTCCGACAGAATCTGTGGAGAGAAATCAGAGCTAATGTTTTAGGTCAAGTGACCCTTAGATGCTAATGTCATGTTGGCTGTTGGTTAAAATCATCTCTTGTGACATTCTCCTGTGAGCAGCAGGAGTTTACTTTACATCATTTATTAAACTATGTTAAATAGCTTTTATTTTTAAACAACTTTGAACTAGGATCTTTGTGGAAATTGAGGTGTTTGTGATTCATGTATTTTCCGGGTTTTGAAGAATAGGGGCCACTCACATTCATCTTTGTACGTGTATGACATTGATCAGAAACCCTAAAAAATTCTCTAATTCTCTCCCTTCTCCAAGGAGTGACTGGTCAACAATAGTAACTGAATAAATGGTGAGAACAAATCGCTAAATGCCAACAATAGTGAAAAGACCCCACTTCATTCAGCTGAAATGGTGCATTCTATATATATTTCATTGATACATTTTCCCATTCTGGGACTAAAGAGATGTGACGAATAGGCTGTAAGTAGGATAATAATTTAAAGCAGCCAAACGCAGATAGTGACTGCATTAGTCATATCTCACTTTTCATCAAAAGATCCAAACGTGCTTTGGAAACAGTGAAAGCTTTCTGATAGATTTGCTCCAGACTGGTGAAGTGGCAGGGTGAGTCTGCAACTGTATGATTTATCTTTTGAGGAATAAAAGCCGATTTCAGATAATTAACAAACACATTTATCTGGCTTTTCTCAGAAACAGATTCTCGTCTCTTAGCGAGAGCCAACATGAGTGCCCCACTAATTGATGCGTGGGTTATTTAGCTGGTGTTTAATTCCTCAATTTAATACAATGAGTCCTTTTCAATGTAAATGTAACATCAGCTCTAAATACCAAAGGTAAATATTACAGATGCTGGAAATTTAAAATCCAGGATAGAATAACGTTGAGGTATTGTGAGGCTCATCGGTCAGTGAGAAGTCCTCACTGTCTCTTCCAAGGAAGGTATTTTGCTGAGGTGCATGCCCATTAGGTAGTAGCAAGGTAGACAGCAGGGATTCCCTGGGAACTAAGACCCCCAGTGTGACAGTACCACAAAGGAGGCTTTATTTGTAGGTGGAAGAGCACCCCAGGGTGCCGGGATCATGTACGTCTCTAAACAAAAGTAAATGATCTGAAGGTGATGAGATTCTCAATTTGGGAGTCAGGGAGATGGGCAAAAGAGCTGGAAGCAAAGGACATGGGGTTGTGGACTCCCAGCATGCACCTCCTGCCTCAGGCCCAGTCCCATCATCATTTATTGATAGCCTTTAATCAACTGATGCCCCCCCCATTCCTATTTTCAATCCTATCGCCAAGGTAATGAGCTGCCCAATGAGGGCACCATTAGGAGTGCTGCATGGTGACAGGCCTGTCTGCAACTGGGCTAATCCTGGGGCAATGGCTTGTGACTCTAATTAGATAATAAGGGCCTGAAACCCCTGGGTAAGAAGGCTGAGCAGGGGTTTTGCTTAAACATTAATGCTGCTGCAGAGGGACGATGACAGGATTTGGATACACCACCACCCAAAACTACTCTAATGTGCTTCCATCTTCAAGAGCAGATTCTGCCCCAAACAGGTCTGCTAATATCTGTGGTTCGAGAAACAGCACTAATGTTTCACCTGCTGAAAAATCATTGAGTTGGCATGGTGGAGAAATGTACTGCTTCTGGAACGTGGCAGGAGATGGTCAAACATAGGCACAGTCTCCTTAACAGGAGAAAGAGCAATCACAGTGTGCTGAGTTTGTTCATGGATCCAGTGCCAGGGCATAATATAACAAATATCTGAAAGCAGGTGAGCTCAATGGGAACACAGAGCCTCGATGCCAGCCCTGAAGTTATGAAATGATTCGTGCACCAATGGACAGAATTGCCCCAAGACAGGCAAGACCCAGTAATACTGAAACCTTGTGCCCCCATGCCCAGGATCTAATCACACGCTTTCCCAAATGGATGAGGTCAATCGAAATCCATGGATACTGTTGTGGGAGGACCATCACATGTGACTGCACCTCCAGATGGTCAGTTGGGACCATCATGTTCATAATACAAGATCAAACACTGATGGGAGGGGCTGGTCTCAGATGACTTTAGAGAAATGGCACAAGGTGAGCCTCTATCAGATCCGAGCAGGAGCAGATGACGGGGTACTGCTACTGTGAGTGATCCCACATATATCCACCTGCTAATCCCTGTAACACAATCCACACAAAATATTCTCAGCCTCTCTTACAGAGGCAGCTGCTGCTCAGCTGCTCATTGGGACCTGAAGTCTACAAGAGGAACACAGATCATTGACGTCTGTTTCGGTGACACAGCATTTACTCATCAAGCTGTATTTTGGTTGTATACACTCTGGACAGGGTAACACCTCCTTGCACTTCCTGGCCCCCAGTCAGTAACACTGCATTCAAGGCAATGTCAGTGCTGCTGATTCTCATCAAAGGTCTGGACCTGCTCTTATATGGGTTATTGCCATGTCTAGAGACCCTAGAAGAGACCCATCTCTTCCACCCCACTTATGTGGCCCGTATTGGACTTTTAAAATCAACCTGCTCGGGCATCTATGACACAACTCCAAGGCAGGTTGGACTTGCATCTGGATCTTCTATCATGGACTGATCCTAATTCTACCCCATCGCCATAAACAAACAATCTTTGGTACAAGTCAAAGAGCTCTGTTCCTGCAATGGTCGCTGCATACTGTTGTCTCCAAGGAGCCATCTCTGAAAGTTTCACCAGATGAGGGAACACACTGGCCTAGCAGCACACTACCCTGCAGTTCAGAATTGCTGGTATACCCCATTGCTCCACCTGTAAAGCTACTCTCAGCTTCCTGGGAAAACACTGGCTATTGGCTTTGCGCCAACAAAGACACATGAGGAAGGGAGACCAAAAGCTTGATTAAAGAGGTGGGGTTTAAAGTTGTTTTTGTTTTAAACTGAGCTCTGCAATTGAGATCCAGGTCTCATATGAATTGACTTATACTTGAAGAGATGATCAACCATACCATACTGACCCACATTTTGTCCTGGTTGACCATGTGCAGTGTGACAGAAGATTCACTCATGTAGAAATAAATGTTTAGATCTAGCATATATTCATCACACACACAAAAAAATCACTTTCTTAATTTCTTTACCTACTTCCTTGGATATATTTAAGGCTGAGATAAATAGATTCCTGATCAGTTTGGGAATCAAGGATTACAGGGAAAGGGCAGGAAAGTGGACATGAGGAAAGTTGAATCAGCCATGACCCTATTGAATGGTCTAGTAGGCTTGAGGGATCAAAAGTTTTGCCCCTGTTCCTATCTCTTACGGTCTTATTGTCTTCACAGTCATATATCATGGTGGCTCAGTGGTTAGCACTGCTGCTTCATAGTGCCAAGAACATGGGTTCGATTCTGCCATTGGGTGACTGTCTGTGTAGAGTTTGCACATGCTTCCTGTGTCTGCATGGGTTTCCTCCTGCAGTCCAAAGATGTGTAGGTTAGGTGGATTGGCGATGCTAAATTCTCCATAATGTTCAGGGATGTGTAGATTATGTGGGGTATAGGGGGGTGGGTCTGGGTGGGATGTCTGAGGGTTGGTGTGGACTTATGAGGCTAAAGGGCCTGTTTCCATACTGTAGGGATTCTATGATATCCTGTAATCATCTTCCCAAACCCTTGCTTGACATTCAAACGTTACATAGGACAAAAAAAAATGAGACAGGGAGAGAAGTAGAGCAATAATTTCACCAAAGCTTTGTACTTTGATTCTGGTCCCACAGCATAGCACCTTTGCCCCCAGAGATAAAAGAATCTGTGATGTTGTGCAGAAAGATATTACTCTAAAGATGTAACAAAGTGTGGAGCTGGATGAACACAGCAGGCCGAGCAGCATCTTTAGGAGCACAGAAGCTGACATTTCGGGCCTAGGCCCGAGGCCCGGAACGTCAGCTTTTCTGCTCCTCTGATGCTGCTTGGCCTGCTGTGTTCATCCAGCTCCACACTTTGTTATCTCGGATTCTCCAGCATCTGCAATTCCCATTAACTCTAAAGATGTATTTGTGACCTTGAAAGTGAACTAACATGGGAGATCCACAGTGATAATGGGAACTGCAGATGCTGGAGAATCCAAGATAACAAAGTGTGGAGCTAGATGAACACAGCAGGCTAAGCAGCATCTCAGGAGCACAAAAGCTGACATTTCGGGCCTAGACCCTTCATCAGAGAGGGGGATAGGGAGAGGGAACTGGAATAAATAGGGAGAGAGGGGGAGGCAGACCGAAGATGGAGAGAAAACAAGATAGGTAGAGAGGAGAGTGTAGGTGAGGAGGCGGATTGAGGTGGTAGGTAGGAAATGGAGGTGCGGCTTGAGGTGGGAGGAAGGGATGGGTGAGAGGAAGAACAGGTTAGGGAAGCAGAGACAGGCTGGGCTGGTTTTGGGATGCATCCTTCCTCCCACCTCAAGCCGCACCTCCATTTCCTATCTACCACCTCATCCCACCTCCTTGACCTGTCCATCTTCCCTGGACTGACCTATCCCCTCCCCACCTCCCCACCTCCCCACCTATACTCTCCTCTCTACCTATCTTGTTTTCTCTCCATCTTCGGTCCACCTCCCCCTCTCTCCCTCTTTATTCCAGTTCCCTCTCCCCAACCCCTCTCTGATGAAGGATCTAGGCCCAAAACGTCAGCTTTTGTGCTCCTGTGATGCTGCTTGGCCTGCTGTGTTCATCCAGCTCCACACTTTGTTATATGGGAGATCCACAGTGCCTGTCTAAAAAAAATCGTATTGCATGAATCTCTTGTTTGCCCACCTTGCTGGGACATTGCATTCTGGCATATCACACGTTAATGCAGTTTTTATGGAAGCTTTATAACAGAAGTGCCAGCCTCTGCTGCGTGGGAAACCTGTTGGACTCTGAATGACCTGCTTGAGGCGAGTCGATAATATTTGGGTACTGTTTGGCAGTTTCTTGGTTGGCATAGTGATCTCAGGGCCTGTTTAGCAGTAGTCACTGTTTCCATGTGGTACTATTGGGATACAGTCCTTGAAAAGGATAGCAATCGATGAGTTCCTAGAAGGTGAAGCCACTTCAGATCTTTGGGTCATTCACTGGGCTCCCCCCCATTGATGGTAAAATTCTGGCCATCACGCTGAGAAAAGATGAACAGAACATTCCCAGGGGTGTTACAGACTGTAATGCAAAGAAAGCTCTCAATTATGATTCATTTTATTCATATTTATTAACACATGATGCAGTAACTCTAACCTGAAATGCAAAATTCAATCCTTTTTTAAATGGCTGAAAACTGTAATGTCAATCTCCTCCAAAGCACGAGCTCCTATAACTAAGGTTATCACTCATTATGATAAAAAAAATTGTCCTTAGAGATCTTGAATGTTGTCAGGGAGAAAATTGGGATGGAGCAAAAACATGACAGATTAGAAGTGGTATCAGAGATAATAGGAACTGCAGATGCTGGAGAATCCAAGATAACAAAGTGTGGAGCTGGATGAACACAGCAGGCCAAGCAACATCTTGGGAGCACAAAAGCTGACGTTTCAGGCATAGACCCTTCATCAGAAAAGGGGGAGGGGAAGTGAGTTCTGAAATAAATAGGGAGAGAGGGGGAGGAGGATCGAAGATGGATAGAGGAGAAGATTGGTGGAGAGGAGACAGACAAGTTAAAGAGGCAGGGATGGAGCCAGTAGAGGTGAACATAGGTTGGGAGATAGGGAGGGGATAGGTCAGTCCAGGGAGGACGGACAGGTCAAGGGTGTGGGATGAGGTTTGTAGGTAGGAAATAGACAATAGGTGCAGGAGTAGGCCGTTCGGCCCTTCGAGCCAGCACCACCATGGAGGTGTGGCTTGAGGTGGGAGGAGTGGATAGGTGAGAGGAAGAACAGGTTAGGGAGGTGGGGATGAGCTGGGTTGGTTTTCGAATCAGTGGTGGGGAGGAGGTTTTGAAGCTTGTGAAACTCCCCCTCCCATTCCTTAGATGACATGTCCATCCGGGGCCTCCTGCAGTGCCACAACGATGCCACCTGAAGGTTGCAGGAACAGCAACTCAAATTCCGCTTGTGAACCCTGCAGCCCAATGGTATCAATGTGGACTTCACCAGCTTCAAAATCTCCCCTTCCCCCCACTGCATCCCAAAACCAGCCCAGCTCATCCCCGCCTCCCCAACCTGTTCTTCCTCTCCCCATCCCCTCCTCCTACCGCAAGCCGCACTTCCATTTCCTACCTACTAACCTCATCCTGCCCCCTTTACCTGTCCATCCTCCCCGGACTGACCTATCCCCTCCCCACCTATGCTCACCTCTACAGGCTCCATCTCTGCCTCTTTAACTTGTCTGTCTCCTCTCCACCTATCTTCTCCTCTCTCTATCTTTGATCCGCCTCCCAGTCTCTCCCTATTTATTCAGAACCCTCTCCCCGTCCCCCTTTTCTGATGAAGGGTCTAGTCCCGAAACGTCAGCTTTTGTGCTCCTAAGATGCTGCTTGGGCTGCTGTGTTCATCCTGCTCCATACTGTGTTATCACAGATTAGAAGTGAGCAGCTTCTTTAAAGAATAGCTGCCAGTATTTCCGATTTGTTGAACCAATTTTAGGAAATGTGGCTTTCTGGTCACCGAGGCTAGTGTCCTTTGATACCACCAAGAGGAATTAGATAAAGGTGGTTTTTGCCTGAGACAATCATTTATGAACTTACTCCTGAGACTGTTTCCACATAAGCACTGACAGTTCAAGGCAGATTCAAACACTCCTGAACAATTGACTTACAGAGCTACCACAATGAAGGAGTGAAGCTTATGAATAATGTAGTTTGTCGGTGTTTAATCAAGTGCACTGATGTCAGAAAGATCTTTTCTTAATCAATTTAATGGCACCGAGGAGCATCAGTGCGGTAACTGGAATCTAAAAGTCAACATCCCTGATTGCAAACCTAACAGACAAACTGGGTTTAATCTTTTTCAGCTGATATTGCGGCACATTTTCTCAGGATTTTCTTTGCCTGGATTATGTTTGGCTTTTATCGTTACTGAGGGCAAAATGCTTATTTATTCTGAAGAGATGTTTGCAAAACTGCAAATTTCTTCATAATGCTTGTACTTTCAACTGCTCCTTGCTCTTGAATTGCTTGATCTTCAATCTTTTGTACAAACATGAAAAGGTTTTGAAAAATGCTGCAAAAAGATTTTAATAGACATTTGTGGACTGAAGTGAATCTTGTTTTGAACGAAGAGAAATTTTCATTTTAAAAGACTGCCACTTTGAGGAACATGAGAAACAGAAAATCCAATTGCTAAGTAAGTTGCTGCTGGGCCTGCTGTGTTCATCCAGCTCCACACTTTGTTATCCTGGATTCTCCAGCATCTGCAGTTCCCATTATCTCTGCTAAGGAAGCATAGATCCTTTCTTCTACATTGACCAAGTACACCAGCGGCATCATAAATTGCACTTTATTAGTTTAATCCCATTATCCTCTGTTGGTATCTTCCTGGTTCTTGAAGGTAGTAGATGTACTGGAATGGTCACAGCCCCAGCTGAACTTTTCAAAAATAGCAGAAGTCATTACTGGGTGCTGACATCTGCCATCTTGAAGGTACATTGTATCAACGCCAAAGCTGTCATCAACTGAATAAACTTAACATATGGAGAGAGACTTGATCGGTGAGGAATATATTTACTGGAGATTAGATGAACAGGGGGTGTAGGAATCTCAAAGAAATCTGTAAAATTCTAACATGACCAGATGCGGTAAATACAGGAAAGATGTTCCCAGTGGTGAGGAGTTCAGAACCGAAGGGCACAATCTCAGGGTAAGAGGTAGGCCATTTAGTATTGAGATGGGAAGACATTTCTTCGCCAAGAGAGTGGTGAGCCTGTGGAATCTGCCACAGAAAGTGATTGAACCAAAACACTGAATATTTTCAAGAAGGAGTCAGATAGAGTTCTTTGGACTAAAGGGGTCAAAGGGTATGGGAGAGGAAGCAGGAACAGGGGACTGGGTTGCTTGATCAGCCATGATCACGTTGAATGGGAGTACATGCTTGAAGGGCTTGCTCCAGTTCCTAATTTTTAATGTTTCTATGAATTGCATAAAATATTCTAGATCTAACAAAAGTGCTGTTTGAAATACATGGATAATTAATGAATCAGTGGGAAAGGGTCCATAGTGTCAACTCAAACATAGAAAACTACCTCCAATGTTTGTCACCATGAGTGTTTTTCATGTGTTTCCATTTAAACTCCAGGACTAACTAAACAAACTAACTGTAGGTATTTCTACAATTGAACCAATGACTTTTTTTTGGCTATATTTGTTCGGATAGAAGACAAAGACAGACATGTTCTTGCATAGCCTTTTCGACGTTAATTTGAGACAACTATTAGTATGGTTGTACATATGGGAATTCAGACAGATCTAATTCCTAACCATTGCATTGTAGAGGTAGAGGTTGAATGAGGCAAGCAATTGGTTTCCCATTGGTATTCCTCTGCAATACTTCAGAACATTCTGTTTTGATGTCAGTTGTTATGCCAAAATTTCATACAAATTTGTTGGATACCTCGAGGAGGGGATTATTGAGGCCTTTATTAATGCTGCTGTAAGTATCTTTACATCTTCAAACTGGCTTCCATGTTCCCACCCATAGACTATATCACAAAGTGATACCACTTGGAAGCTGAGCTCTGCAACTAGCACCCTTGTTTAACCTCCTACACCCGAAAGCCCCACAAATACAATTCAGAGGAATTATCAATGACACACATTTGTATCACACAAATGCCAGGCAATGGCCATCTGTAATAAGAGATGATTTAACAATCACCCTTGACATTGAATGACATTAACAGCACTGAATTCCCACTATGAACATCCTGGAGGTGTTACCGTGTTACTCAACGAGACCGGCCATATAAATACTGTGGCTGCAAGAACAGGGCAGAGGTTTGGAAATGCAGTGAGTAATTTGCCTTCTGACTCCATAAAGCCTGTCCACCATCAATGAGACACCAGTCAGGAGTGTGATGGAACGCTCCCCACTTGCACTGGATGGGCACAGTTCCAGCAACATTCAAGAAGCTTGGCACGAAGCTCAAAGCAGCCCACTTGATTGGCATCACATCCACACACATCCACCACCAATGTTCAGTAGCAGAGGTGTGTATTATGTACAAAATGCTGTGCATAAAATTTGCCAACGATTATTAGACAGCACCTTCCAAATCCACGACCACTTCCATCTGGAAGGCCAAGGACAGCAGATAAATGGGAGCACCACCATCTACAAGGTTCCTCTCAAAGTCACTCACCATCCTGACTTGGAAATATATCACTGTTCCTTCACTGTCACTGGGTCACAACCTGGAATTGCCTCCTAAGGGCATTGTGGGTCAACCTACAGCACGTGGACTGCAGCAGTTCAAAAAAGCAGCTCACCACCACCTTCTCAGGGAGCTGCTTGGGATAGGTAATAGATGCTGGCCTAACCAGCATGGCCAAACACCCATGTCCCATGAGCCAATTAAAAAAATCTGCTTGGTTTCTTCTGGCTCTTGCTGCAATTTTGCAGGTTTGATTCTTTCCATTTGTTGCACATTGAAAATTTTCAGGGAATTGTGTGGTAGTTGCTGAGGGAACTTTTTTACTGATCTCATGGCTTTTATACAAATCAGTGTTTATTACTGGCTGCAGTAATAGCATATCCCTTGGATTTTGCCACGGGCTGAGTAATGAGCAGAGGCCAAAGAGTGTGGGATAAGATGCTGAAAGGTAAATGAGTAGGTGTAGACGTATCAGCAGAAGGTCTTGTCCTTTTATGGTGTTGTGGGAGCAATCGCTCTCCCTGAACTTTGTGAAGTGTCATCTGTGAGATATTTATATGTCAGTATGATCATCCTCACTTAGATTGTCACCCGTTGTTACCACAAGCACAGACTGCAAACTGCAATACTGACAGGGCAAGGACTGTGAAAATAGTAATTAACATTTAACTGTTTAGCTCCTTCCAGGCTGGAATATGGAGATATTTGCAACATGTCATAGTTTGGTATCTATTGTTGCACTGAAATGATTCCATACATTGTTCCTTAACCAGATTTCATCCTCTTCTACCAGAGACAAGAAGAGTAAGATTCCATTAGAAATACAGCCTTCCCCATGGTGCACTGCACACAAATTACTTTGCAGGCAGCGTGTGTCAACGCAGCCGTGTACCAGAGCTCTGTCAACGTCCCGCTGGTGTACGGCCTTGGAGGTTAAACCAAGCAACATTACCCAGTGTGCTGTCAGCTTTCTGTGCCATCCCCTGTTCTATCTACATTGGAGTGACCACAACTAACCAAGGGGGGCGCTATGGGATAACAACTGCCATCCACGTGACTGATGAGTCCAGTTTGCAACCTGCGTATGCTTTTTGCAGCGTGCATTTAATAAATATCATGCCTAACATTAAATATAATTAAGCGAACACGAGCATGATGCTTCTAGGACCACCCATGGTACTCAATCCACTTCACCAACACCTTCCACCCCAACCTTCAGTTCACCTGGGCCATCTCCAGCACATCCCTCACCTTCCTGGACCTCTCAGTCTCCATCTCAGGCAACCAGCTTGTAACTGATGTCCATTTCAAGCCCACTGACTCCCACAGCTACCGAGAATACACCTCCTCCCACCCACCCTCCTGCAAAAATTCCATCCCCTATTCCCAATTCCTCCGCCTCCGCCGCATCTGCTCCCACGATAAGACATTCCACTCCCGCACATCCCAGACGTCCAAGTTCTTTAAGGACCGCAACTTTCCCCCCACAGTGATCGAGAACGCCCTTGACCGTGTCTCCCGTATTCCCCGCAACACATCCCTCACACCCCGTCCCCGCCACAACCGCCCCAAGAGGATCCCCCTCGTTCTCACACACCACCCTACCAACCTCCGGATACAACGCATCATCCTCCGACACTTCCGCCATTTACAATCCGACCCCACCACCCAAGACATTTTTCCATCCTCTCCCCTGTCTGCTTTCCGGAGAGACCACTCTCTCCGTGACTCCCTTGTTCGCTCCACACTGCCCTCCAACCCCACCACACCCGGCACCTTCCCCTGCAACCGCAGGAAATGCTACACTTCTCCCCACACCTCCTCCCTCACCCCCATCCCAGGCCCCAAGATGACATTCCACATTAAGCAGAGGTTCACCTGCACATCTGCCAATGTGGTATACTGCATCCACTGTACCCGGTGCGGCTTCCTCTACATTGGGGAAACCAAGCGGAGGCTTGGGGACCGCTTTGCAGAACACCTCCGCTCAGTTCGCAACAAACAACTGCACCTCCCAGTCGCAAACCATTTCCACTCCCCCTCCCATTCTCTAGATGACATGTCCATCATGGGCCTCCTGCACTGCCACAATGATGCCACCCGCAGGTTGCAGGAACAGCAACTCATATTCCGCCTGGGAACCCTGCAGCCATATGGTATCAATGTAGACTTCACCAGTTTCAAAATCTCCCCTTCCCCTACTGCATCCCTAAACCAGCCCAGTTCGTCCCCTCCCCCCACTGCACCACACAACCAGCCCAGCTCTTCCCCCCCACCCACTGCATCCCAAAACCAGTCTAACCTGTCTCTGCCTCCCTAACCGGTTCTTCCTCTCACCCATCCCTTCCTCCCACCCCAAGCCACACCCCCAGCTACCTACTAACCTCATCCCACCTCCTTGACCTGTCCGTCTTCCCTGGACTGACCTATCCGCTCCCTACCTCCCCACCTACACTCTCTCCACCTATCTTCTTTACTCTCCATCTTTGGTCCACCTCCCCCTCTCTCCCTATTTATTCCAGTTCCCTCTCCCCATCCCCCTCTCTGATGAAGGGTCTAGGCCCGAAACGTCAGCTTTTGTGCTCCTGAGATGCTGCTTGGCCTGCTGTGTTCATCCAGCCTCACATTTTATTATCTTGGTACTCATGTTTATGGTGACTTTCTATAAGCTGCACAACCCCACCACTTAGGGGGATAGCATTTGCCATTCAGTACACTGTCAGTAGCTCATGTGCAGGGGCATGACAGGGAAGAAATGGAGGAGGCAATGTATACAGCGTCACTGCCCCACCCTTCTGCACCCCCCCCTTTACATGTAGAACTCAACTACCTGCTTCCCAAGTGCCTGTTTCATTCAGCAACAGTCCTACTCCTTGCCTGCTGCCACTGACAAGCACAGGGTCTGGTTGGCTACAATGTGCAAAGCTCAATAAACATTCTGAGCCAAATTTATAAATAAAGCTACACTGACACCTCAACACCATTAGTGCTCTTTCCTTTTTGCATTTAGTTGCCTTGATCTGCGAGATGGCGGAGAGTGCGTGAATGAGTGTGGCTCAGTGTGATGCCCATGTAGGTACTGTGCCTGACTCCCTGACAGTCTGAAAGCTGAGATGTAGGTGTTATAGTTGGAACAGGTTGATGTGGGTGAGGATGTGATGAAAGCCAAGCATGTCAGGTGTGAGTCTTGATTGATATGGGTCACTGGGAGGTAAGTGACGGAGTTGTAGTGATTTGAGAAATGTCAAAAGCTACTGGTTCAGTCGGAAAGATATGGCATTTGAAAGTGCACTGAGTTATTGTTACCTGCTCCCACTCCATATTTATAGGACTTCTTGGTTCTTTGTAGATATGGAATGTAATTTCTATTTTCTAATTCCTCTGACAATGCAACCAATGCAGCGTTTAAAGTCTTGACATGCACTGTATCCGTGTGGTGTTATGTCCCATGCTCTCTATGCCTTAAAAGACAGGTTGCAGGTTGCTTTAAGCAATGCAGGCTCACTTTAATTGATGTTAGTAAGTTTCGAGGAAGAGTCATCGAACCTGAAACATTAAATTTGAGTTTTTCTTCACAGATGCTGAGCTTATCCAGTAACTTCTGTTCTTGCTGCTGGCTTGTACTGTTGAGCAGCACCTACAGTTGGAGTTCAAGTTCCACAACCATAATTTTCTGTCTTAACCTTACCCTGGCCTGTGACATTTCTGACGTTAAACTCACCACTAGTTAACTTGTGCAGCCGGCATTTTTCATAGCGTCAAGGAGTAAGCTGTTTGGGCCCCCCTCACCATTCAGGCAGGTTATGGATCCTCTTCTCCAACACCATTTTCCTGAAGTATCCCCTTGATGTTTTTAAGATGTAGAAATCTCTCTCTCTAACCCTATTTATTGTACACTGAGCATTGAATAGATGTGGTATAATCAAGTGCCCTGATTCCTCAGTCCATTTTCAGATGCATCCAATCTTGATTACTTTTAACTGTAAATGTTTTATTGCACCTAATGTGCACAACACTCTCCCCAGAAATCTGTTTTAATGTAATTTTAAAGGAACTGTAGAATATCCATTCTATCCAGTCTTTCAAACAACAGTACAACCATTTACGACTCTCATTCCATTTGGACTGGATCGAATTTTGCCTCGAGCTCTTGAATTCTTGAATAACTGTGATCAGATAGATGTTTAGAGCAATTATTAATGCAGTTTCTGTTTCACTGGATTGCTGAAAAAAAGGCATACATTTCCTTTCTTTGTTGCTTTTCATACATGGGCCCGTATTTAAACTAGTTAATTTAGGCAAAAAAAACTGACATAAACTCAACCAAATAAATATTCCTGGCCAATTAATCCAGAGAGCTAGGGTTCTGAGGGCCTGAGTTCAAATCCTGCCATGGCAGATGGTGGAATTCGAATTCAATAAAAGAAAAATCTGTCATTAAGAGTATGATGATGACCATAGATCCATTATCAAAAACCCATCTGGTTCACTAATGTCCTTTACGGAAGGAAACTGTCATCCTTAACTGGTCAAGACCCAGAATGCATATCAACGTGGTTGTCTGTCAACTGCCCTCTGGGCATCCCATAAATGAATAATTTTAGAAAAGCCATTCCTGTTAATCTAGACAAATATGAAACTTGACAAACATTGCAAAGGATCAAGATGGACAGGAGTATAAGATACATAGGGCTAGTTTTCTCAATTCCATTCACACTGGAGAGTCAATGCCATTTAATTGAAATAAATTTGTTAGAATGAAAAGCTCCTCAGTTCAGTAAACTAGAAATTGAGATGCTGTTCTTTAAGGTTACACTGAGCTTCACTGGAACAGAGCTATCAGTGTGAGTGGAAAGTGAAGAATTAAAATGACAGGCCACTAGAACCTCAATCTTGCTTCTGGACTGAAAGAGGGTATTCCACGAAGTAATCATCCAGTTGGTGTTTTCTCTTGTAATGTAGAGGGGACTGCATTGTGAACAGTGAGTATTTATAGTAGCTGTAAATTACTGCTTCACCTGAGTGGAGTGTTTGGGGCCTTGGATGGTGAGGAGAGGAGATAAAATGCTAACTGTTACCTTTCCATGCAAACACAGAAGATGTATCATCCGAAGGGGACAAAATGATGAGGATGATTGAAGGGTGGATCAGGGATTCACGGAGGGAAATGACCTCATTGCAGTGTTGAAAGGGGAGTGGTGGAAATGACCCTTTGAGTCTGGAGACTGGTGTTGATGCCAAAAGGAACCCCATCGTGGATATGAGGAGTGAGGGGAAGGGCTGGGAGAAGAAAGAACAGGGTTAGTAATACAGTGCATATCTGCTCTATAACTGAGCGCATAAAGGAAGCAATTTTAGATAATGCTCCTTTTTGATCCTATGACCCAAATAACATTTTGGAAATGATACTTAGTGATCACGAGACTGTCATGTTCTCGGATGGGATGAATTAAAAGAGAATGAAGAGCTTTTCTGTTCCTAAGTATCTGGTAGTCTTGTGAAAACAGTTCATATTTGGGATTTTTATGAGAACAGGCAATCTTCCACAGTATGTGTGGAATATTAAGGTAAATAAAATAAAGGGGTTGGTATTATTCCAATGAAAAGTACAGATGTGGAAATGGTTTGAAAATTGCATTCCTGTGGAAGGCAATATTAGATACCACTGACTCAGGGTCAGTTTTCAATTTACAAAAGGTTTGTTGGTAGTGGGCGTAAGAAATCCACTCACTGCCAATTAACAGTAATTGACTGTACAAAACATGTTGGTTAAGCCACTGCAGTTGTGTGCAACTCGAATTCACATTATAAAAGGCATGTGATAACACTGTAGAGGGTCTGGACGATACTTACCTGGATACTGCCAGGGCTGGAAGAGTTACCTTACTCTTCCTCAGAGGAGCCTGAGAAAGGGTTTGACTGAGATGTATAACATTATGAGGGGCACAGATACAGGAAGAAACTTTCCCCTTGATGGAGGGATCAATGATCAATGGCATAGATTTAAGGTAAGAGGCAGGAGGTTGAGAGGAGATGTGAGGGAAACCTTTTTCATCCTGAGCGTGGTGGGAATCTGGAACTCACTGCCTGTAAGGGTGGTCAAGGCAAAAGCCCTCACAACACTGAAGAAGTATTTAAATGTGCACTTGTGATGTCAAGGTCAAGTGCTGGGAAATGCGATTAGAATAGTTAGATTGATTGATTGATTTATTGTCACATGTACTAAAGTACAGTGAAAAGTTTTGTTTACAAGCAGTACATGTACAGATCAAAAGGCCTTAGACAGAGGCATACAAGTTATACTGCACAGGGTGTACGCTAGGCAAGAACAACATTAGCAAGATCAGCATCATTTGAGCCTAGAGACTCCATTCATCAGTCTAATAATGGCCGTGAAGAAGCTGTTGCTGAACCTGCTGGTGCATGTGTTCAGGTTTCTGTGTTTCTGCCTGATGGAAGAGGTTATGAGAGATCATTACCAGGGTGCGATGGGTCTTTGATAATATTAACAGCCTTTCTGCGGCAGCAAACCATGTAAATAGAGTCCACGGATGGAAGGTTGGCTTCTGTGATGGTCTGGGCTGTGTACACCACCTTCTGTAGTGTTTTATGGTCCTGTGCAGAGCAGTTGCCATACCAGGCCGTTATGCACCCGGACAGTTTGCTTGCAGTGGTGCATCTGTAGAAGCTGGTGAGGAACCTTAAGGACATGCAAAATTTCCTGAGCCACCTGAGGAAGAGGAGGCATTGTTTTGCCTTCTTGACTACTACATCTAAATGGATGGTTGTTTTTGACTGGTGTTGATGTGATGGGCAATTTATGCAGAGCTTGCTGCAGTGGGATTTTCACTTTGGCTTCATGTATAACTCCAAGCTATCCTGCAGAAAAGCTTTCTGAAAACAGCATCAGAACTTGGCCGTCAAGATTTAATCTTTCCTTCTTAGCTCAAAATTGGCGAACATCTACGAGTAACGATACGAAGAAATCAATCAAATACACGCTTTATACTCAACTGGCTCAGATCCTAGACAAATCCTGCAAACTTTATTAATTTATGGGATGTGGGCATCACTGGTGGTTTCAGTATTTATTGCCCGTCCCTAGTTGCCCTTGAGAAGGTATTGGTGAGTTGCCTTCTTGAACCACTGCAGTCCTTGTGCTGGAGGTTGACCCACAATGTCTCTTAAGAAGGAACTTCTGGGATTTTTATCCAGCACCTCTGAAGGAATGACAATATATTTCCAAGTGAGGATGATGAGTGGCTCGGAGTGAATTTGCAGGTGGTCGTCTTCCTATATAACTTCAGTGGAATGTTCTCAAGTCTCTGATTGCTTTGATGGTAGAGTAAGTGATTACTTTAGATAAAGGAGGGCAAATGTTCTTTGTAGCTGATTTCAGCACATACTGCCCGAGAAGCTGAAAATCACTGTATGCCTAATTAATGTAGCAGTTTAGACTATGAATGTGTTTAATATAATGTTGTTTTAAGAAAGCTGTCAAATCAGTGGGAATATTTAAGTTGCATGTTTCACACATGGTCAGTAGATTTATTTTTCAAAACACACAGAGGAAATGGATAACCTTGCTGAAGTCTCTACGATTATGAAATTAATTGGAAAATTGATTCAGAACATTGTTTAATTGTGTTGAAGAGGTCAAATTCAGGGGGGTCATAAGGTAAAACTTAGAAAATGAGGAGTAATAAGGGAAGAAAGGATCATTTTATTTTAACATACTGTAGAATAAATTTATCCTTTACACAGCTTATGCAATAAATGACCAGGATAGATGTAACGAGTGAGAAATCACAATTTGAGAGAAAATCCAGAGAGAATGGAGGAATTTACATTTATTTAACATCCTTGAAAACACTTAATATTAAATAAAATACTCCAGAAGTGAACCACCACTGTAAAATTGGAAATTACAATGGGTAATTTCTACACTTGGTCCAGCAATGAAAAACATTAGGGTCTTTTTTATAAAACGTAATATTAGGTGAGGGATGTATTTTGAAGAATTCCCTCCACAGATTTGAATAATTGCATACAATCCCTACAAGAGGCCATTTAGCCCCTCAAGATGCACCAGCCCCTTGAATAGCACCCTACATTTCCCATGGCTAATCCACCCAGCTGGCATATCCCTGGATGCTATGGGCAATTTAGTATGGCCAATCCACCCTAACCTGCACAAGGAAACCCACACAGACGTGGGCAGAATGTGCAAACTCCAGACAGATACTCATCTGATGCTGCGATTGAACCTGCGTTCCTCTCGCTCTGAGGCAACAGTGCTAACCACTCTGCCACTGTGCATTGGATTATTTCCAGCCTCCTGAAAGCACAGCTTAATAGACCTGGAAAGTGGCACTGCTGACAATTGCAGCACTGTCAGAAAGTGTCAAATTAGGTTGTAGTTTCCAGAAATGAAGTGAGACATGCCGATAAATCTGACCAGCGATTACCTGCTAACACGGAATGTTGGCTGCCCCCTTTTGTTGTGTTGGAGATGACATTAATGAATCTCTGGGATTATTTAAAGATTATTTGGCTTCAATGTCCACATGTTCTTGTTCTTAGCCAACACCCCTGTGAATGCACTAGGAATTATGATCTGAGTGTAAACACTGACTGAGTTCTTCCCTCTCTAATCCAAGAGTCAATTCTAAAAGCTGAATTGCTACACTGCTCATGGTCAGCTACCTCAGGACAAATCTTTAAACCTCTTGGTCTGATTGGCTCAGTGTCATATTGGAATTGTCAATTAACCACTGGCTAGATCATTGAGGAGTTTTAAATGCTACACTCAGTGTTCCCCTGACATTGACAGCCCTTCTTTGGTTTCACACATATTCCTTCCACTTTGAGCTCTGGCCCCACCATCTGAATTCATTAATAACCTCAAGCCAGTATGATTAGAGCCCATTAATGTGTTATCTTGATATGCTGTTTCAGTAACAGGCCATCAGTCATTTTCCCAAAGTGGTATGCAGCTTGATGCAGCTAAAAGCACTTTAACACTAGCCATTAGTTCAGGGATCAATTACCAAGAGCAGATTCATAAACTTCCATAACTAATTTTGATTAATTACTCACAGTTTTACGTAGCTGGAACAGTTCTGCTTTAAAACTTGATGGCATATGGATTAGCTAATGGCTAATGGAATGATTTTTATTAAATGAATTATATGCTTGATACAAAAAATTTAAACTGTTTCAAAAAAATATGAACAAAATAGTACAGTTGAGATGCTGTTGAGGCCCTCCATTTTTGTGCCCACAGGTTACATTTAGAAGGTTTACATTTTCAAATCGTAACAACATTTAAAACATTGCTCAATTTCTGTCTTCATTTTTATATATTTTCAGATTAATCATTATCAGTTTCAAAAAAGTACATACTTTTAAATATTGACCATGGCCAGGAAGCCCAAAATCCTATTCCTTCAAAAAACAATCGTTTATTGATAGGATTAACTTTTAAGAATAAAGAGAGAGAGAGTTCGAGAAATGACTGACATAGAAGATCATAGAATCCCTACAGTGCGGAAACAGGCCCTTCAGCCCAACAAGTCCACACCCAGAGGATCCTACCCAAACTCTATCCCCCTAATCTACACATCCCTGAACACTATGGGCAATCTTAGCATAGCCAATCCACCTAGCCTCTGCATCTTTGGACTGTGGGAGAAAACCAGAGCAAACCCACACAGACACAGGGAGAATGTCTGTGTGGAGTTTGCACAGTCACCTGAGGGTGGAATCAAATTCAGGTCCCTGGCATTGGGAGGCAGCAGTGCTAGCCACTGAACCACTGTGCTACCCTTATGGGGGACCTGATTTAATAACTGTTACAAATGTAGAAAGAAACTGCAAATGTACTTTCCACATGGTACATTACAGCAAGTGTTTTATTAAAAACATAAGAACATAAGAACTAGGAGCAGGAATAGGCCATCTGGCCCCTCGAGCTTGCCCCACCATTTAATAAGATCATAGCTGATCTTTGAGACTCAGGTCCACTTACCCCCCATTCACCATAACCCTTAATTCCTTTACTGTTCAAAAATTTATCTAGCCTTGCCTTAAAAACATTCAGCGAGGTAGCTTCAACCGCTTCACTGGGCAGGGAATTCCACAGATTCACAACCCTTTGGGTGAAGAAGTTCCTCCTGACGCCAGTCCTACATCTGCTTCCCTTCATTTTGAGGTGATGCCCTCTAGTCCTAGTTTCACCTGCTAGCAGAAACAACCTCCCTGCCTCCACCTTATCTATTCCCTTCATAATCTTATGTTTCTATAAAGGTCTCCCTTCATTCTTCTGAATTCCAATGAGTATAAGCCCAGTCTCCTCAGTCTCTGTTCATCATCTAACGCTCTCAACTCTGGAATCAACTGAGTCAATCTTCTTTGCACCCCCTCCAGTGCTAATATATCTCTTCTTAAGTAAGGAGATCAAAATGGCACACAGTACTCTAGGTGTGGCCTCAACGGGACCCAATACAGCCTCCCTGTTTTTAAACTCCATCCCTCTAGCAATGGCAGACAAAATTCCATTTGCCTTTTTAATCACCTGCCACACCTGCAATCCCACCTTCAGTGATTCATACACAAGGACACACCAAAGGCTGCTACATAAGATAAAGTTGCACGGTATTACAGGTAATGTATTGGAGGGATAGAGGATTGGTTGACCAGTAGAAATCAAAGAGTAGTGGGTGTTTTTCTGGTTGGCAGTCAGTGGCTAGAGGTATGCCTATGGGATCACTTTTGGGACCAAAATTGTTTACAATTTACGTAGATTACTTGGAGTTGGGGGCTAAGTGTGGTGTGTCAAAATTTGCAGGTGACACTAAGGTGAGTGGTAGAGCAAAGTGTGCAGAAGACACTGAAAGTCTGTAGAGGGATATGCAATTTTTTACCATTTAAAACATAGTCCATTTTGCTGTTATTCCTACCAAAATGGATGACATCGTACTTATCAACATTGTACTCCATCTGCCAGGCCTTTGCCCACTCACTTAGTCTATCTATATCCCTCTGTAGACTTTCAGTGACTTCTGCACACTTTGCTCTACCACTCACCTTAGTGTCACCTGCAAATTTTGACACACTGCAATTAGTCCCCAACTCCAAATCATCTATGTAAATTGTAAACAATTGCGATCCCAAAACTGATCCCATAGGCATACCTCTAGCCACTGACCGCCAACCAGAAAAACACCCATTTACCACTACTCTTTGCTTTCTACTGGTCAACCAATCCTCTATCCCTCCAATACATTGTTTGCAATACCGTGCAACTTAATCTTATGTAGCAGCCTTTGGTGTGGCACCTTGTCAAATGCCTTCTGGAAATCCAGATACACCACATCCACAGGTTCCCCATTGTCCACCATACAAGTAATGTCCTCAAAGAATTCCACCAGATTATCTAAACATAACCTACCCTTCATGAACCCATGCTGGGTGTTCCCAATGGAACAATTTATATTCAGAGGTCTTGCTATTTCTTCCTTAATGATAGGTGCAAGCACTTTCCCCACTACCAAAGTAAAGCTAACTGGCCCATAGTTACCTGCTTTTTGTCTACTTCCTTTTTTAAACAGAGACATCTCATTGGCTGTTTTCCAATCTGCAGGAATCACCCAGAGTCCAGTGAATTTTGGTACATAATTACGAGTGAATTCCTTCATATTTCCTCCATCACCTCTTTTAGTACTCTGCAATGCATTTCATCAGGGCCAGAAGACTTGTTTACCTTTAGCCCCAATAGCTTGCCCAGCAATGCCTCCTTAGTGATAATGATAGTTTCTAGGTCCTCATCTGCTATAACCTGCTTGCCATTAATTTTCATCATGTTATTTTGTTCTTCTACTGTGAAGACCGGCACAAAATAACTGTTTAATGTCTTGGCTATTTCCTCATTCCCAGTTACTAAATTGGCCTTCTCATCCTCTAAAGGACCAATGTTTACCATCACCAGCCTTTTACGATTTAAATATTAATAGAAACTTTTGCAGCCTGTTTTTATATTCTGAGCTAGTTTACTTTCGAACTGTCTTACTTCTCTGTAAGAAACTTTTTTAGTGGCTTTCTGTTGGCCTTTAAAGATTTCCCAGTCTACTAGTTTCCCACTACTCTTCGCTTTTTTGTATGTTTTTTTAAAAATCTGATACTTTCCTTTATTTCTGTAGACATCCATGACTGGCTCTCTTTTCCTACAGTTCTTCCTTATCACTGGAATATACTTCTGCTGAGCACTGCGAAAAATTGTTATGAAAGTCCTCCACCGTTCCTCAATTGACCCACCATAAAGATTTTGCTCCCATTCTACCTTGGCTAAGTCCTTTCTCATTCCTTCGTAGTCTCCTTTGTTTATGCACAGGGCGTAGGTACTGGATTTAATCTTCTCATGCTCCATCTGTATTTTAAATTTGACCACACTGTGATCACTCCTGAGAGGATCCCTAACTGTGAGATCATTAACTATTCCTGTCTCATTACACAGGACTAGATCTAGGAAAGCTTGCTCCCTTGTAGGTTCCATTTCAAACAAAACGATAACATACAACTCACAGATCTATTAGTCTTCGGTTCCAAGGTGAATTTGTCATGAATGTGGGTAGATACTAACTTGCTGCCTTTTTCTTAACTTTCTTTTTATCATTTTAAACTCCTCTTGATTCCACATGGCAATATTCTTGGCTTTCCAGTCGGTATGCAGCAAATATTAGAAAATGTGCAAGTCGATATAGACACATGCACTGTCCATAAGTTCTGTATGAAAGAATGGAGGGAAATCAGGCAGGTCCCTTTATATTTCCAGAGCTCTAACTGACCCAAGTTTTCAATATCCACTGTATCCCAGTCAATCTCTGCAGGACACAACAGCTTCCCCTGCAGTTCTTATTGTTATTTTCAGAGTGAGCTTTCCTGCTTCTCTGATGCTGCTTGGCCTGCTGTGTTCATCCAGCTCTACACCTTGTTATCTCAGATTCTCCAGCACCAGCAGTTCCTACTATCTCTGAAACCTAGTGGCCAGGCTTAGCTGCACCCACTTCTGTGCCCATTGAATGGATTAAAGTCAACATTGAACAATTCATTTCATCCCACTTGAAATAGGCATATGTTTTCAGAGTTCCAAGGAAGGGTCACTCTGATTTCTCTTCATAGATGCTGCCAGACCTGCTGAGCTTTTCCAGCAATTTCAGTTTTTGCTTCTGATTTGCAGCATCGCAGTTCTTTTGGGTTTTTTTTGACATTTTATTCAATGCAATTTCACAAACCTCTTTTTCATGAATCAAAGTGGAAGAGTCTTGAGCAATGGAGTGTTTTATCAAGACTTTTGTGTTCAATGAGGGAAAACCTTCCTTTTGTTCTCTTACACCTCAATTCCAACTGCCTAACAACGAAACTGACTGCACCACAGTCATAGATTAAGTGCCCTCTTGTTGCTGCTTTCTGAAATTATTCAATTGTCATTAATTGGTACTTAAAAGGTCCACATGCCTTGCAGCTGGCATTTCCCATGTGGTGAGCCTGGCTCTTTTTTATCACCTGCACTGGGTGATAGGTTCATACAATTGGCCTGGGGTGAGGTAGGCTCACCCTTGACCTTTAACCTTGGGAGGATGGGTGAGACCATCATCTCCATCTAAAATTCACCACAATAAGGTTAAAAATGAGGACCCCTCATACACGTATTCTCTCCTGTGGTGTTTCAATATCTAAAGCGAAATGCCATTTTGTATTTACAGTCACTTTTCCATCACAGAAGTAATGAATAAAGTAGTACATACTAGAAAAAAGCTAAGCATGCATGACCTTTTATTCAAGTCCCTCAGTTGCATCATTAAGGAGAATCACTCTCAGCACACTTCAAATGAATAAATAGTTTCATTGTGTGCCCAAAATCAAATTTTCCTTTGTGTAAAACTACAGCTGCAGGCAATTCTGTCTGTATGCAAAAGGGCAACCTAGCAGCTGACTCTCTGCAATAGCTTTGGAAGGCTAAGGCTGGGACTGTGTTTCCTTTGGTAGCAGGTTAAGTACGTACTTTAAAGCGATTACAATACAATAAAGTCAGAATTTCCATTCCGAGCGCAGAATCTCAAGAGGAGCTACCCGAAATGTTAAGCTTGATTATCTGAATTCAGTCAGGAACCTTTCTCGACTTCTCATTTTTTTTCTCCGATTGAAGGAGGAGCAACTACAAATTGATGTTAGACCGAGGAGCAGGTGGAATTTCAGTTTGTCTGGAAAAGCCCTCCTCCCTTAACAGCTGCTATCTCCTGTCCACACAGAGATCCGGATCCAGGAAACAGGTTGGGAGTCAAATAACTTTAGGGATCCATGTGTGCATCCTGGCTTAGGGCCAAAGAAATATGAGCAGATTTCGATAAAACAGCCCAGTTATGTTGGGGCCAATGGGTAATTGTTTAAAAAAGAGACGTGGTGGACCTCCTGGACAATTCTTTCCCCATCCTACCAATTGCATCCGATGTGCAATGATGCAGTATGGGTAAATTCAGGTATCATTGTAGTTAGCCACCCTCTGGATATTGAGGGTCCCAGCCGTGTAAGGTCATGTGTGCTCAAACAAATTCAGCCTCTTCCAACAACAGATGCATGAATAACTACTAGCAGTGTTCAAAATGGGATAAGGATCTCCCTTTATCCCAGTATGAATCATTGTTTAGATACCATCTGTAATGGAATAAAATGCCCCAGGGCACTTCACAAGAGTATTACAAAACAAAACATGCACCAAATCACAAAGAGACATGTTACATCCATTGATGGAAAGTTGGATTAAAGTGTTAAGTTTTATGAAAAATCTTAAAGGAGTAAAAGGAGTGAAGAGGAGCAAAGACGTGGGGAGGGAATTCCAGAACTTAGAGCACCAGAAACTAAAGTCAGGGGCCACCAATTGCTATCCACCAATAGCATTGAGGATGTACAAGTGGCTATGAATTAGCCTGGTGCAGTTACTCTGCAGCGGAGGAGATTATTGTGATAGAGTGGGGAGGTTGTGGACGGTAAACAAGAATGAGAATTTTAAACCTAACAGGTTGCTTTATGGGGAGTCAGGGAGTATAAAGGAGCCAGGTGAATCAGAATTGATTTAAACCAAAAACGTGGGTACCAGAGTTTTGAATACAGTCAAATTTAAGAGACAATTAAGATAAAACTAAAAACCAAAACAGCGCTGATACTGGAAATCTGAAACGGCATCGTAAAATTCTGGAAACTCAATAATCTCAGGATTTGTGCAGAGAAAAAAAGGTAGAGTTGCCATTTTAAATCTACATTTTATCTACAGAATTAGAAGTTGCTACAGAAAAAAAAATGTTACAAGCAGGAACCGAGTGAAGGAGAAAGGATTGGTGCAGTGGAACAGTCTGCAATCTATAATCTCTTTTAAAAAATCTCACTAAAAGATCTGGGTGCATTCGCCATTCATGTAGATTTTAACAGAAAGTTTGCTGGGTTAGTTGAAATAAAATGAAATGAGGAGGAAAACATATGAAGCCTGGTGATGATCCAGTGATTAGAAAGGTCACTGGTTTTAATGTGTATCTGTATTTTGCTGAAGAAATGTGTGTGTGTTTAAATCAAAAGCTGTAAATTCAGCAGTGATAACTGAGCTGTCTGACTGAAGCTTTGCTTAAAACCAGACATGGTGAATCATATCTGACAGTATGGACAGTTTATCAGCTGAATTTGTATTTGTCACAGATTTGTGTTCTGTAAAAATCATATGGTTGATTTAGACAACACAATAATTGGAAGGAAATAGTTTACATGAGCAGCCTAAACAAGCTAAGCCTAAGGTCAAAATTTGTTAAGACCAAGACACAAGCCTTTTTCCAGGAAGCAATTCTGAATGAGTTCATTGATCAAACTGACATGAAAAACGTGACATGTTTTCTGGTGTTTCCCTGTTGTTCAAACTAATTATTTGGGGCAGACTGGACAGTGTCAGGGTTTGAACACAGCCTTCTCTGTATGGCAAGGTATAAAAAAAGTTTGCCTCAGAATTTAGCTAGCTAGCTAGCTCAGGAGGACAAGATAATAAAATGTGAGGCTGGATGAACGCAGCAGGCCAAGCAGCATCTCAGGAGCACAAAAGCTGACGTTTCGGGCCTAGACCCTTCATCAGAGAGGGGGATGGGGGGAGGGAACTGGAATAAATAGGGAGAGAGGGGGAGGCGGACCGAAGATGGAGAGTAAAGAAGATAGGTGGAGAGAGTGTAGGTGGGGAGGTAGGGAGGAGATAGGTCAGTCCAGGGAAGACGGACAGGTCAAGGAGGTGGGATGAGGTTAGTAGGTAGCTGGGGGTGCGGCTTGGGGGTGGGAGGAAGGGATGGGTGAGAGGAAGAACCGGTTAGGGAGGCAGAGACAGGTTGGACTGGTTTTAGGATGCAGTGGGTGGGGGGGAAGAGCTGGGCTGGTTGTGTGGTGCAGTGGGGGGAGGGGATGAACTGGGCTGGTTTAGGGATGCAGTAGGGGAAGGGGAGATTTTGAAACTGGTGAAGTCCACATTGATACCATATGGCTGCAGGGTTCCCAGGCGGAATATGAGTTGCTGTTCCTGCAACCTTCAGGTGGCATCATTGTGGCAGTGCAGGAGGCCCATGATGGACATGTCATCAAGAGAATGGGAGGGGGAGTGGAAATGGTTTGCGACTGGGAGGTGCAGTTGTTTGTTGCGAACTGAGCGGAGGTGTTCTGCAAAGCGGTCCCCAAGCCTCCGCTTGGTTTCCCCAATGTAGAGGAAGCCGCACTGGGTACAGTGGATGCAGTATACCACATTGGCAGATGTGCAGGTGAACCTCTGCTTAATGTGGAATGTCATCTTGGGGCCTGGGATGGGGGTGAGGGAGGAGGTGTGGGGAGAAGTGTAGCATTTCCTGCGGTTGCAGGGGAAGGTGCCGGGTGTGGTGGGGTTGGAGGGCAGTGTGGAGCGAACAAGGGAGTCACGGAGAGAGTGGTCTCTCCGGAAAGCAGACAGGGGAGGGGATGGAAAAATGTCTTGGGTGGTGGGGTCGGATTGTAAATGGCGGAAGTGTCGGAGGATGATGCGTTGTATCCGGAGGTTGGTAGGGTGGTGTGTGAGAACGAGGGGGATCCTCTTGGGGCGGTTGTGGCGGGGGCGGGGTGTGAGGGATGTGTCGCGGGAAATGCGGGAGACGCGGTCAAGGGCGTTCTCGATCACCGTGGGGGGAAAGTTGCGGTCCTTAAAGAACTTGGACATCTGGGATGTGCGGGAGTGGAATGTCTTATCGTGGGAGCAGATGCGGCGGAGGCGGAGGAATTGGGAATAGGGGATGGAATTTTTGCAGGAGGGTGGGTGGGAGGAGGTGTATTCTAGGTAGCTGTGGGAGTCGGTGGGCTTGAAATGGACATCAGTTACAAGCTGGTTGCCTGAGATGGAGACTGAGAGGTCCAGGAAGGTGAGGGATGTGCTGGAGATGGCCCAGGTGAACTGAAGGTTGGGGTGGAAGGTGTTGGTGAAGTGGATGAACTGTTCGAGCTCCTCTGGGGAGCAAGAGGCGGCGCCGATACAGTCATCAATGTACCGGAGGAAGAGGTGGGGTTTGGGGCCTGTGTAGGTGCGGAAGAGGGACTGTTCCACGTAACCTACAAAGAGGCAGGCATAGCTGGGGCCCATGCGGGTGCCCATGGCCACCCCCTTCGTCTGTAGGAAGTGGGAGGAGTCAAAAGAGAAGTTGTTGAGTGCGAGGACGAGTTCAGCTAGGCGGATGAGAGTGTCGGTGGAGGGGGCCTGGTCGGGAGCTCAGGAGGACGTCTGATCAGGAGCTGGAGGTTAGGCTGAAGCAGGTTGATCATCCATTTTGGTATGATTCTCACACAAGTTAATCAAGGTTTGCCTTTGTGAATATTGTTTGGGTGACCTTTTGCAGTTTCTTGTAGCGTGCTTTGCATTAATCAAGAACATTGATTTATTGATGTCCAGAGCAAGTTCCATGGACCAGGGAAAAGTGGAAATAAAAGCCTCAATTCATAAGTGTTCTTGTAACTTGAATCCAGTTTTATAAAAGGATGTACCTGAATTAAAATTTAAACAACTTCTTCCACAGTTTTCCAGACTATCAGAGATTTTCCTGCTCTCCTTTGTATCATTTACTGGCAATGATTCAAACAATCAGGGCTCTGCTTCCAGAGTGACATCAGATAAGTTCAGCATGGAACACACAAACAGCAATTGTTCAGCCACACTGTATGCACAGCATTCTAATGTCATCAAAATAAAGGAGCATATATTAACGATCAAATCCTCTGTGTTAACAGATATCAGCAAGAATTGTGGCCTACACTAGGAAAGATTGATAGTCACAGATACTTACAGTAAAGCATGTGTTCTATTGTGATAAGAACTAAGAGCAAGAGTAGGCCATTCAGCCTTTTGAGCCTGCTCTGCCATTTAATATGATCTCAAACCATACACTGCCTACAGTGTGGAAACAGGATATTTGGCCCATCAAGTCCACATTGACCCTCTGCAGAGCATCCCATCCCCGCCAGCCTATCCCTGTAACTCTGCATTTCCCATGGCTAGTCCACCTAGTCCGCACATCCCTCACAACTAGGGGCAATTTCCAGCCAACCTGCATATCTTTGGACTGTGGGAGGAAGCCAGATCACTGAGGAAACTCACACAGACACGGGGAGAATGAACTAACACCATTCAGACAGTCACCCAAGGGTGGAATCGAACCCAGGTCCTTGATGCTGTCAGCCATCACATTAGCTGTTTAATTGCACCTCGACCTCAACTCCATTCTCCTGCCCACTCTCCATAACCCTTCAAACCATTATTCATTGGAAATCTGCCTACCTCCTCCTTAGTCCCAGGATCCACCACTCTTAGGGACTGAATTCCACAAATTCATGACCTTTGAGAGAAATAATTTCTCCTCAGCTCCGTTTCATATCTGTCACCCCGAACCTACATCAATGACCTCTCATTTTAGATTGTCCCACAGGAGCAAACATAATTTCTGCTGTGGCATTCTCCTTTATTGAATAAGCCTGTTAATGTTCTCAGTTGTCGATGAGTTGACATTTGGGTAATAGTGACATCAGCCAATAGATTGCAGTCCTGTCTGAATTGGCACTTTCAAGAGAGAATGACATAAGATGAGAAGTAAGGAAATATTGTAGCCTTTAAACTCCCTTTACTTAAATGGAAATAATTACCACAATTAAGAGAAATATATTGCATATTGAACTTGGATTGATGTAAACTAATGAGTAGAATGGAAGTGGAGGCATATTACTTTTGTCTTCCCAACTGTTGATTGTTGCTAGCTTCACAGACACCATATGACCAGTATTAGATTCTTCACAGCTATATCTAGGGCAGTGAGTACTGCTGTGCACATTGAGCACTGCAGGTTTCTGAGCTGAAATAAATTCTGTCCTTTTTTGACATCCTTCCCAGCTGGAGCTAGTGGATAGAAATCAGGAAGAAGAATATTGGCTGATTCCCCAGGACTGAGAATCTGTCAATCAGCCCCACCTATGGCTGAGATTGGCTACGAAATGATTCAAACATTGTTAATGCATTTTATTAGTATCAACTTATGCTATTTGAAGTTTTGTTATCTTGTAGTGTATTAAGGATTGTGAATGACCTTGCACACACTAGCTTTTATAATGAATCAGTCAACAATGAGGGAATTGGGAAGAATTGAACAGCAATAGTGATAGAAGATTCAATGGTTAGGGGAACAGACAGGAGATTCTATGCTGAGCGAGACTCCCAGATGGTATGTTGCCTCCCGGGTGCCAGGGTCAGGGGTGCCTCAGAGCAAGTCTCAGGATTCTTAAGAGGGACGGTTAGCAGCCAGAATTTGTGGTACACACCGGTACCAATACCATAGCTAGGAAAAGGGATGTGAACCTGAAAAGTAAATATAGGGAGTTAGGTTGGAAGTTAAAAGGCAGGAAGAGCAGAGTAGTACTCTCAGGACTTCTACTGGTGCCACGGGCTAGTGAGGCCAGGAATAGAGAGTGAATGCAGCTGAATGCATGGCTACAGAGCTGGTGTAGGAGGGAGGGCTTCAGATATATGGATTATTGGGATACCTTCTGGGGAAGGTGGAACCTGTACAGGAAGGACAGGTTGCACTTGAACTGGAGGGGCACCAATATCCTGGGCAGGTGGTTTGCTTGAGCTCTTTGGGAGGGTTTAAATTGGAGAGCTATGGATTAGAGAATGGGGTAGCTGGTGTACAGGCAGGTCTAGTATACAGGGAGGGTTTAAATTGGAGAGCTATGGATTAGAGAATGGGGTAGCTGGTGTACAGGCAGGTCTAGTATACAGGGAGGCTTTAAATTGGAAAGCTATGGATTAGAGAATGGGGTAGCTGGTGTACAGGCAGGTCTAGTATACAGGGGGTCTGTGAGGAAGGATAGAAAGTTGATAGGGCAAAGTTGCAGTCAGTGCAATGGGTTGAAGTGAGTCTATTTTAACACAAGAAGTGTCAGGAATAAGGGTGACAATCTTACAGCATGGATCAGTACTTGGAGCTACGATGTTGTGGCCATTATGGAGACTTGGATAACACAGGGGCAGGAATGGTTGTTGGATGTTCCGGGGTATAGATGTTTCAAAAGAAACAGGGAGACAGGTAAGAGATGGGGAGTGGCATTCCTAATCAGGGATGGTATCACAGCTGCAGAAAGGGAGGTCGTGGAGGAGGGTTTCTCCATTGAGTCAGTATTGGTGGAAGTCAGAAACAGGAAAGGAGCAGACACTTTATTGAGAGTTTTCTATTGATTCCACAATAGCAACAGAGACACTGAGGAACAGATTGGGAGGCAGATTTTGGAAAGGCGCAGAAGTAATAGGGTTGTTGTCATGAGTGGCTTCAACTTCCCTAATATAGACTGGAACATCTGATGTGCAAATAGTTTGGATGGAGCAGATTTTGTCAAGTGTGCCCAGGAAGGATTTCTGACTCAATATTTAGATAGGCCGACTGGAGGGGAAGCCATATTGGATTTGATGCTTTGCCACGAACCAGGTCAGGTGTCAGGTCTCTCGGTGGGATAGTATCTCGGTGATAGTGATCACAACTCCCTGACTTTTACTATAGTCATGGAGACAGATAGGAGCAGATGGTATGGGAAAGTATTTAATTGGGGGAGGGAAATTACAGAGCTATTAGGCAAGAATTATGGAGCACCAATTGGAATCAGATGTTCTCAGGAAAATGCACGATAGAAATGTAGAGGTTGCTTAGGGAGCAGTTGCTCCAGGTACTGGATAGTTTTGTCCCACTGAGGCAAAGAAAGGATGGTAAAGTGAAGGAACCTTGGATGACAAGACATGTGGGACATCTAGTCAAGAGGAAGATGGAAGCTTACTTAAGATTGAGGAAGCAAGGATCGGACAGGGCTCTAGAGGGCTGCAAGGTAGCCAGATTGGACTTAAGAAAGCTAAAAGGGGATATGAGAAAGCCTTGGTGGGTAGAATTAAGGAAAATCCCAAGGCGTTCTACACTTATGTGAGGCACAAGAGGATGGGTAGAGTGGAGGTAGGGCTGATCAGGGATAGTGGAGGGAACTCGTGCCTGCTGTCAGAGGAGATAGGGGAGGTACTTAATGAATACTTTGCTTAAGTCTTCACCAGTGAGAGGGACCTTGTAGTTTGTGAGGACAGCATGAAACAGGCTGATGTGCTCAAAATAGGTTGATATCAGGAAGGAGGATATGCTAGAAATTTTGAAAAACATGAGGATAGAAATTCCCTGGGCCAGATGGGATGTACCCAAGGTTACTATGGGAATCAAGGGAAGAGATTGCTGCCCCTTTAGCAATGATCTTTGTGTCCTCACTGTCAACTGGAGTAGTACCAGATGATTGGGGGATGGCAGATATTATTCCCTTTTTTCAGGAAATGGAATAGGGATAATCCTGGGAATTACAGACCAGTCAGTATTACTTCAGTGGCGGGCAAATTATTGGAGAGGATACGGAGAGATAGTGTTTATGATTATTTGGAAAAGCACAGTCTGATTAGAAATAGTCAGCATGGCTTTGAGAGGGGCAGATCATGTCTCTCAAGCCTTATTGAATTCTTTGAGGATGTGACAAAACACATCGATGAAGGCAGAGCAGTGGATGTGTATATGGATTTTAGCAAGGGATTTGGTAAGATTCCCCATGGTAGGCTCATTCAGAAAGTAAGGAGGCATGGGATTCAGGGAAATTTGGCTGCCTGGATACAAGACTGGCTGTCCAATAGAAGATGGGGGTGGTAGTAGATGGAAAATATTCAGCCTGGAGCTCGGTAGTCCAGGGATCTGCTCTGGGACCTCTGCTCTTTGTGATCTTTATAAATGACTTGGATGAGGTAGTGGAAGAGTGGGTTAGTAAGTTTGCCGATGACGCGAAGATTGGTGGAGTTGTGGACAGCGTGGAGGGCTGTTGTAGGTTGCAATGGGACATTGACAAGATGCAGAGCTGGGCAAAGAAGTGGCAGATGAAATTCAACCCAGAAAAGTGTGAAGTGATTCATTTTTGAATGTCAAATTTGAATGCAGAATACAGGGTTAATGGCAGGATTCTCAGCAGTGTGGAGGAACAGAGGGATCTCGGGGTCCATATCCATAAATCCCTCAAAGTTGCAAACTAAGTTGATAGGGTTGTTAAGAAGGTGTATGGTGTGTTGGCTTTCATTGGTAGGGGAATTGAGATTAAGAGCCATGAGGTTATGTTGCAGCTGTATAAAACCCTGGTTAGACCACACTTGGAATATTGCATTCCATTCTGGTCACCTCATTATAGGAAAGATGTGGAAGCTTTAGAGAGGATGCAGAGGAGATTTACCAGGATGCTGCCTGGACTGGAGGGCAGGTCTTATGAGGAAAGTTTGAGGGAGCTAGGACTTTTCTCATTGGAGTGAAGAAGGATGAGAGGTGACTTGATAGATCATAACAGGCATAGATAGAGTCGATAGCTAGAGATTTTTTCCCAGGGTAGAAAGGACCATTATGAGGGGACATAATTTTAAAGTGATTGGAGGAAAGTACAGCGGAGATGTCAGAGGTAGCTTCTTCACACAGAGAGTGGTGGGCATGTGGAATGCACTGCCAGCAGTGGTAGCGCAGTCAGATACATTAGGGACATTTAAGTGACTCTTGGATGGGCACATGGACGATAGTAAAATGCAGGGTATGCAGGGTAGTTTGATCTTAGAGTAGGATAATAGGTCGGCATGTTGTGGGTCCGAAGGGCCCGTACTGTGCTGAACTGTTCTATGTTCTAACGTTCATGTAACTGCAGTATCAACATAATTTGTTTATCTGATGGATAATGTTAAAGATCAAACTTTTGCTTTGCATTATGAAGAGATAGAACATAGATCATAGAATGGAACAGCACAGTACAGGCACATCGGCCCACGACATTATGCCGAACTTTTACCCTAAACCTAAGTCTATCTAACCTCAACCCCGACCTTATACTATCATCCATATGCCGATCTAAAAGCTGCTTAAATGCCCCTAATGAGGCCTACTCCACTACCCTCTCTGGCAATGCATTCCACTCCCCCACCACTCTCTGAGTAAAGAACCTACCTCTGATGTCTCATCTATATCTACCTCCACTCACTTTAAAACTATGCCCCCTTGTAATAGCTACTTCCATCCCAGGAAAAAGTCTCTGGCTGTCCACTCTATCGATACCTCTGGTCATTATGGTCAGGTCATATTGATTGGTCTTTTGTCAGTTCACTGAAGGCAGATGGTGAGGAAAGTGGAGAATCTCTTAGTGCAGAATCCAGCACTGCTGAAATTTCTTGACGGTACAAATTAGATTGGCATTGAGTGGTCTGATTGAGTGTAACAGCCCGCCTACAGAAGTTATAGGCAAAGTGTTAACTCATAGCTTTCAAAGGTAACTTCATAAGTGCTTTTGAAGATAGCAGCTGATTAAAATTGATATGACTGAAAAAAAAGTATCACCTTAGGGCTCTTGTGGCATAGTGATAGTGTCCTTACCTGTGAACCAGCAGACCCTAGTTCAAATCCCACCTGATCTGGAGGCCTGTAATAAATTCTCTGAAGAGGTTGATTAGGAAACCTCAGTTAATTGAAGAAAATTAAAAGTCATTACTTATTGTTGAAAGAAACAGAGGAAATAACTTTTTGATGTGACAGATTGACAATTGTCAATAGTTCCCTTGTTTATATATTGCCAGTCACGGACAAATGTCAATACACTGTGATAACATAGATTTCACTGGCCAGATATTGTCACAGAATTCTGTCTTCCAATTGCCCACTGTGTGCACTTCAGCACACCACAGCAATCACACGACAAACCTGTAAATTGGCAGATTCTTAACAGAATGCTCATTTCATGGAAATGTTTATTGAAACACAACTGTTCATCCTCTCACAACATTGTTCGCTACGCAATGAACTCAGGCTGAAATAAAGAAAATTGAAGCAGCAATTTAGGTACCTGAATCATTGGAAATAGATCATAATTTTGATTTCTGCTAAATAAAAAATACACTTAGGTGATTCAGCTTTCTGATGAGACAGTTCATTGAGTCCCCGTTTACCCTCACAGAGTAATGTAAATGTTCTCATGGCACTAAATGCAAGGAGGGCAAGGATGGTTTCTCCTCCTGGCCAACGGTTATCTCTCAATCAAGAGTGCTTGATTTGGGGGCTGGTTAGTTCAATTGGCTGGATGGCTGATTTAAGATATAGAGTGACACCAACAGCAGGGGCTCAATTCCTGCACTAGCTAAAGTGCAGTGACACTCAAGTTAAACTGCCACCAGTCATCTCTCTCTAATGAGAAAGTAGCTGTATGGTTTGGTAAGCCTTTAGTGGCTTTACCTTTATTGTTTGGTTATTCTCATTACTTTGTTTACAGAACCTTGATGTGAGGAAATTCAATCTCACATTTAATACAAAACAACAATGATTACATTAAGAGAAAGGTATTACAATGATGTTGAACTTCTTTAGAATCTCCTGAAGTCATGAAAGGCGCCATACAAATGTAAATCTTTCTACCTCACCTGGAGTAGAACATAGAACATAGAACATAGAACAATACAGCGCAAAACAGGCCCTTCAGCCCTTGATGTTGCGCCGACCTGTGAACTAATCTAAGCCCCTCCTCCTACACTATCCCATCATCATCCATTTGCTTATCCAAGGACAGTTTAAATGTCCCTAATGTGCCTGAGTTAACTACATTGGCAGGCAGGGCGTTCCACACCCTTACCACTCTCTGAGTAAAGAACCTGCCTCTGACATCTGTCTTAAATCTATCACCCCTCAATTTGTAGCTATGCCCCCTTGCGCAAGCTGACGTCATCATCCTCAGAAAAAGACTCTCACTTTCCACCCTATCTAATCCTCTGATCAGCTTGTATGTCTCTAGCTGAAATGTTATTCACTTAGTGAGGTTTGGGAAGGAAAAGAATATAGTTTATGCTCCTGTTTTTTAGTTTCAGGCCACAAAGTTTTGTGGTGCCGCACACCACTGCGGCTTTGGAAGAGAGCCATCAAAGGAACATAAAAGGCAGAAGTACGTTTAAGTTACATTGCATCTCCCCTTGAAGGTTTGGTTGAGAATAGGGCCTTCAACTGACCCATGTTGGGTTTATTTAGAGGGACGGGTGACCACTACACAATCATCTCCTGCCAGTTGAAGAGCTTAGGGCCTTTGCCATCTTCAGATGGAGCCTGCTGCTAGCTTCTGCCTGTCAGCACTAAATGATGGCTGTGTGTTTGGTGGACAGGAAAGTGTTTCTGCTGCTGCTGCTAATTCAATAAGATGAATGTCAGAAGCTGCTTGGCACCTGAAGAAAGGAAGCAGTGAAGTGGCAGTAGGTCTAACCGTCTACATTTTACCGTCAGTTCACCAGATTTTTAATAGAATCATGACGGACAGTCCCAACTGTTTGCTGATGCAGCTACCAGCATTTTGAAGCCAACTGCAATTCTGCTTTCTGAGCCAAAAACTGTAAGATATGTGGTAAGATTCCAAATATACAAGATAAAGGTTGTAGATTTAGAAATAAACTTTCCATGGGAGTGCTGCAGAATAATTATATTATGTGTTCAATTGCTGTACTGAATGATTAGATCTTGGGGCTTATGTCCCACGATATAAACCACATTTAGAAACCTCTGGACAATGTAGATGCAACATAGAATGGTAATCTAACCACCAAAGCATCTTATTCATTTGTAAAACAGCCTTTTAAAAAATTATTCTAATCAAAATGGCATTCTACAAGCTAAAACTAAGTTGGTTCATTCTCATATCTATTTCTGTCCTAGTCTGTCGATCATTTAACGGGTGACAATTTATTTACCTGATTAAACCGTTCGGAAGGGGCACCTTCTACTTTAAGTCAGGGTTACGACATGAAGACAGACAGCCTAATCAGATCAGTGTCCCTACCTCTGCATTCACAATGCAGTAAAATTAAAATATTCAATGTCTCTCAAAATTGGCCCCAATGGTTCGTAACTAGACATTCCACACTTTGAGAATGACCAATACCAGATTTTTGGCTCATAAAGCAGAATTATAGCTGACTTCAAAATGCTGGTAGCTGCATCAGCGAACAGTTGGGACTGTGTGTCATGATACTGTTGAAAATGTGGTGAGCTGACAGTAAAATGTAGACAGTGAGACCTACTGCCACTTGATTCCCACATTTGTAGAGTAAACAAAAGATTTCACAATTTATTCACAATATAGTAACCTTAGCAAAGTTAAACTACAAAGTAATCTACAGATAGTTCTGCATGATTTGTTAACACAATTTGGCTGTGATGGTGACTGATGAATAATGGATGTTGTTTGGATAACGGGAACTTTCTGCTCTACTGTTATCGCGATTTTCTATAGCAATTTCCCTGTAATGTGATTTTCTATAGTGTGAGGTCATACAAGAATGCAACTATTGCGTTATAGGAGAATTCTCTGTAATTAATGTTTATGGCTTAAAAGCAATCCCCTTTAATTGTAGGTCCCCAGTCTCACACAAAGACAGACAGACTAACAGACACAGTTAAGGGATGAATAAAAGAAATCTAAATAAATGAGATGGAACCGCCCAGTTCACACAAGCAGACTGCACAATTCATAACATCATCCCACATAGAGTTATATCTCGCTTGGCTTCCGATGACACTGTTGCATGCAGATAGCTTCCGGTAGGCTCAGAGGGATATTAATTTAATTGTTATAAATGGAATTCTAATCTCTGATCTTTCAAAATGTTGATAACGAGAGGAAACCATGGAGCAAATAAACCTCTGCCCTACAGCTTTCATTGGCACAATCTTTTTGACCCAACACAGTCTAAAAGCCAATTCAAACCCTGGCCTCTCTTTGTTGGACTGGTTGCCTCCCTATAAAGTCTAGTAACAATCAACATCATCGGCTATCTTTTTGAACAGGGGAACCCTCTGGACTCAAAGCATCTATGGAGCACTTTTTAATGAAAATCAACCTGCAATTAACTTTCATGCCTAGCCTTTTGAACAAATAACAATTTGTCTGTTTTAAAAACAATCTACTGCTCACAGCCCAAAGATCATCTTTCGCTTTCAGCTAACAGTTCGCAGCTCCAAATCAAAATGATAAGAAGAATAAAATAATGAAAAATCAGTGAAGGTTCCAACATTAGTCACAGCAGAGTTAGGTGAGTCAATATCATTGAAACAAAGCTAGAGCTTATACTCAGATTTTAACATTCAAAATGGGAATCTCCTAAATTTCCCATAAAAAGACCCCAGTCTGACAAGCAGCCTGGCCTTTTTTAGCAACCAAAAATGTAAAGAAGTCCTGTGTTAATTTGCAGGAAGTCCAGACCCATTGAACTGGAATTTCTGTGGGAAGATTAATTGGTAGTGGGATGGACTATAACGGCTGTTTGCTTGCTGGTCTGATCAGCTGATACTAGCAACACATAATCCCAGTGGAAGCAGTGGGTTTTTGCTAAATGAAATGCTGAGAAGTTTCGGCAAGGATCGAAATGCAGCTGTCAGCTTTAAGTCTCGAACTGACGAGAGTTGGGATGAGATGAGTGACAGCAGCCATCACTGTGAGGTGGTGTGATGAAATTGAATGCAGTGAGATGAATTTGGTTGTAAATTTATTGTTAGGTTACACTCATACAAATCCAAATGGACATTGACATTTGCTGGTGTAGCATTCTGAAACACAACCTAACCATGTCAGCAATGCAAATGACAGCTCGAACCTTTAGCCATCTATCAAGTACTGAAGGTGAAATTGCCTGGGGCTCCTCTTGAAAGGAAAGCCACCCAGGTAAATATTTCTTCTTGCATTGAGGAGCAAATGTCGACAAAATGGAATCATGTAGAGCTGGTAGCTTCCAAAAGGGAGCAGAATTCCTAGAAAACATGATTAGTCACTGCCATAGGAATTGGAAACCATGCACAGTGTAATTTCCAACACTATAATTTATCCATGGACATTTTATTGTTGTTTTTTGCATTTTCAATGTACAATGTACAATGCAGTATAGAGGAAGGCAAAAGAAATACAAAAGTGCAGAACTATATACAGAGGTTTATATTAAATAGAATGAATCATTCAAATTGATGCTTGTAATATGCATCAGCAATTGTAACATAATGTGCAAGCAGTCCCCGGGCTGCAAACAGCTTCCGTTCTCGATTATGTTTGCAGGTCGATTTGTTCGCAAGTCATAACACAATGCAGAATGATATAAAATAGCCATTTACAAGAATGAGGAAAGGATTCTATGTCTGCCCTTTATGTCAGATGGTGGCTCAGTGGTTAGCACTGCTGTCTTACAGCGCTAGGCACCTGGGTTCAAGTCTACCCTCAGGTGGTTGTCTATGTGGAGTTTGCACATTCTCCCCATGTCTGCATGGGTTTCCTCCCACAGTCCAAAGATGTGCAGTCTATGTGGATTAGCCATGTTAAACTGCCCATAGTGACCAGAGATGTATAGATCAGGTGGGTTATAGGGTGGGATGCTGTGAGGGTCTGTGTGGACTTGTTGGGCTGAAGGGCCTGTTTCCACACTGTAGGGGTTCTATGCCATCCCTCTGTGGGATTGCATTTTTTCATAAGTTAGACTTTTGTAAACTGGGGACCCCTGTATTCATTAGCTATTGTGGCAATACTGTGGCTTTAAGAGATGTATTTTGTCCTTTTTTAAAGAGATTTTTAAGCAGAGGTGAAAGCAGACTACCAGAGCCACAAGAGTTAACAGCTTGTGAGGCTTTGGAGTTATTTTTAAAAATTTGGGTCTGGGTAATTTCTCAGAGAACCAGGATTGTTAGTATTTCAATAGCAGTACTTGTCGGGGTCATAGTGGGGGTAGAAGCTGCAGTAAGTCTATCCTGGCTGCCACACTATCTCTGACTTTTCTTCTGATTTTTTTCTCCCTAGGCTACTGGATTGAATGTAAGACAATCTGTTTCCTGAATTTGCCTTTTGCCAAGGGTTGTGTTTATGGGATGTTCCTATAGTGGAACGATTAATTAGCATGAGTTACTGTCTCTTTTATTCTGTTAAGTTTTCCAGTAGAGTTGTTATTCCAATTCCTTCCTTCCTTTCCAAAAACAGAAGTTGCTGGAAAAGCTCAGCAGGTCTGGCAGCAACTCTGCAGAGAAATCAGAGTTAATGTCGCCTTTCCTCACCAGACCCGAAACATTAACTCTGATTTCTCTTCACAGATGCTGCCAGACCTGCTGAGCTTTTCCAGCAACTTCTGTTTTAGTTTCTGATTTACAGTATCCGCTGTTCTGTCAGTTTTCCTGCTTTCTTTTGTTGCATTTAAATGACACTGGATGAATAAAGTGTGTTTTGCTTTACATCCAGTAGTTTGACCAATCGAATTGCATCTGGAATGCAACACTTTACATTTACCTTTAAAATAAGAAAACATTAGGGTCTAAACTATCTTCTGGATATTTTGAGGGGGATTTATCTGGTCCATAACAGTGTAAAGGGAATAGAAACCCTGAATTTGTTTTGTAACTTTCATGACTGTGGAAATACCAAGATGGTTGACAGTCAATAAAGCACATGTGAAATACGATAATGTAGGAAAGACAACAGCAAATTTGATGCAAAGCAAGGACTCACAAAATTGTCATAAGACTGAATAATCTGTTTTAGTGATATTGATTGAGCATTAATTATTGGCCCAGACATTAAGTGTAACTCTCCACTCTGTGTTGAAATAGTGCCATGGAATCTTTTGATGTCGACCTGACAGGGCTGAAAGCATCCTGATTTAACCCTCATCTGAAAACAGATTTTGCTGACAGTGAAATTTTTGGTCCTTTCTATTTTGCTGCAATGTCTGCCTAGACGCTTGTATTACTTTAATAATATCAAAACAACTCTTCACAGAGATTGTTAGAATTAGAGTTTGGTTTTATTGTCACGTGTTCTCAAATACAGCGATACAGGAATACAGTGAGGAGTTTACAATGTTGCCATTTATGGCACCACCATTAGGTACAAGATACCTACAACCTAGGTACAAAATCTTAGGTAAAATGTAGAAAAATAAGTAAGTTAAAGGATCAACATTACAGTTCTTCCCAGTATAAATTAATAAATAAGAATAAAGTTTAAAGTTACAAATTACAGTCATTCTTTAGCCATGGGCCTGCAGTTGTTCGACGCTGAGCTTTCCCCACTGGACTCGATCTCTCCCCCACGCTGGGCTTGATCTCTCCCCCGTGCAGGGCTTGGTCTCTCCCCCGCGCTGGGCTCGGTATCTCCCCACGCGCTGGGCTTGGTCTCTTCCCTGCACTTGCAGGGAGGTGGGAAATTGATGATGCTGGTGTCATTACTCAGTAATATGAATGGATGGTTATCCCTCAGTGTGCATCCTGTGAGAATAAGAGGTAAATCATTGAAAATTTACAGGACAAAACATGACCATTTGTCTTCTAGCAAAAAGGTATCCAACCTAGTACCTCTTTCGAAATCTTTGTCTGTAACCTGATGACTAATGTCTACTTCAAGAGCTTTAGTATCAGTGTAAAACCAACACTTTGATTCCAAATTTCCATGGCAGATTAATCGGTAGTGGCCCCTATAATATTGGTGGCACACTGGCTGCATTTCGGAGGTGCAGCAACACAGTACTGACTTTGTGGTGTTGGGTGTGTGATTTTTATATGTATCTTTTGATATTATTTATTTTTAAGTTTGAATTTTTGAACTTGTAACATATTGGCTTTCAGTGTGGCTGGTGGGTTTCATCGTTACCTTGGATGCATTTCTATAGCCATTGTGATTTCTTTTAAAACAAATTGATAGAGAATTATCCCCTGAGACTGATGCATTTTTGATTACATTAAGAGAGTCTGTTACTCTCTCAGGTCCACATTTATGCTCAAAGTGTCAGCCAAGAACCTTTGCTTTTGGGTCTTTTTAAGCTTCAGAGAAGTATCCATAACTAAAAAGTTTTTTTTATTAGTTTCAGTTTTGGGCAATTCTGAGAACTCTTAAATGAAGATGGATATGTAAAGCAGTTCTTCTGTTGAAGGGCTAGTCATTCCAGCTTCACTGTTACAAGATATCTTTGACAAGACACACCTAAGGCACTTGGTGTTACCAAGTGTAATCTACTTCAGTGACCTTACCTGTGCGATATATTGGTATGGGGGGCAAATAGCACAAGGCACCCTGTATGGTCATCTGGGAGAATACCACAGCAATTACGAATGAATGATTTTATTGCCATGTGTATTTTACAGTGCAGAGTATAATAAAACACTGTGAAAAGCTGTCTTTCATTGCAACAATGCAGTGCCATTTTGATAGTTTTAAGAGTGAGGAAAATGAATAAATGTAGCTTAAAGAAAAGTCCATGTATGCTCGAATTCCGAGCTAGCTCAGAACCACCACTGCCTCGCTTCCATCTCTGCTGGTGCAACTAACATTGAAGTATTTCATCCTCAGGCACCATCTTTTACTGCTGGGCCAATTCAGCTCCTCCTCCATTTGTTCCAGATCTACCAACGTCGGAGTCATGTCTCTCACTGTGGCTCACCTCATTGATGTTGCCATGATGGCTTTCAGCCAGTTAAGGCTCTTGGGTCATTTTTAGATGATGTCTGTCCCCTGCAATTGTATAGGTTACACCCATATTGCTTGATTGAGGCTAGCAATTGTACACATCCATTATTTTCCTCCACAGTCCTTGATACTGCACCTTCTTAACAAGAATGGGAGAGATTTCCAACGTCTGTCACCTGTAAAGCACTGACCTGGACAATTTTCCTTCCGTTACCTGAAAATTGGGAGGGCTATCTGCTCTATTCGGTTGAAAATTCACTGGAAAAATATTACCAAAAATATACAAAGAATTGTTGGAAATCTGAATCAGAATCAAAAGAATTATTACCACGCAGTTTGTACTCCAATGCATTGGAATTTCAGATGAAACAGCTTTTTTTGTTTCAATTTTAGCAATTGGATTTATTCAATCTCTAGCCTCTAACTTTTCAGATTCCTCATATGTCGATAGCAAGTTTTGAGAAGATTTGTAGCTCAGGTTGAGGTTCTGGATGTGAGTTTGCTCGCTGAGCTGGAAGGTTCGTTTTCAGATGTTTTGTCACCATTCTAGGTAACATCATCAGTGGGCCTCCAACGAAGCGCTGGTGTTATGTCCCACTTTCTATTTATCTGTTTAGGTTTCCTTGGGTTGGTGATGTCATTTCCTGTGTTGGTGATGTCATTTCCTGTTCTTTTCCTCAGAGGGTAGTAGATGGGCTCCAAATCAATGTGTTTGTTGATGGAGTTCCGGTTGGAATGCCATGCTTCGAGGAATTCTCGTGCATTTCTCTGTTTGGCTTGTCCTAGGATGAATGTGTTGTCCCAATCAAAGTGATGTTCTTCCTCATCTGTATGTAAGGATACTAGTGATAGTGGATCATGTCGTTTTGTGGCTAGTTGATGTTCATGTATCCTGGTGGCTAGCTTTCTGCCTGTTTGTCCAATGTAGTGTTTGTCACAGTTCTTGCAAGGTATTTTGTAAATGACGTTCGTTTTGCTTGTTGTCTGTATAGGGTCTTTTAAGTTCATTAGCTGCTGTTTTAGTATGTTGGTGGGTTTGTGGGCTACCGTGATGCTGAGCAACAAACCCAAACAAACAGACAAAATGTGCCCAGAAACCAGAACCACTCTCCCCTACATTTTGGAAATGACTGCCAGACTACTCAGACCTCTTGGCATCATGGTAGCCCACAAACCCGCCAACACACTAAAACAGCAGCTAATGAATGGTGATGAAACGCCTGAAAATGAACCTTCCAGTTCAGCGAGCAAACTCACATTCATATGTCAATGTATTGTTCCTTGGTTGAGAAGATGATCAGGTAGACTTTCTGTGGAATAAAGCAGTTTCCAGTTGCAGAATACATGATTTAATGCAGCATTGTATTTGTTAATAACAGTTCAAATCATCCTAGTTATCTTAGTCTCCAGTTTAAGCTCCATACTTTTCAAATCTTACAATTCATCAAAGACCTGAAATGATTGTTTTAGAAACATTTCTCCTTTACTCTTCTACTCGTGACTGGGATTGTTCTGATATTTGCTTACTTCACTTTTTCCCAGTTAACAGCATGAATGGAGCTAAAAGAGCTAATATCAATGCAAAATCTGGACAGCTAACAAGTAAGAACTTTCCTCATAGAAGCAATTTCACATTAATACTGAATGCATAATGCTATGCATACACTCTTAGAAGATTAGAAAAACAGTAAAGGGCAACAAGGACCATTGATCCAAACCTGCAGGAAAGAAGAAATAATTGATTCCAAGATTCCAACAGTATTAACACCAAGCATGGTAACGAAACGTCTGCAAAACAAGAAACCAGCTCGGCGAGCCAACTTCAACAACTTCAACAACTTCAACACCCACAATGCAAGCTACGAATCTACTCTCAAACCTTAAACACAAAGCTCATTCTAAAATCAAAAATTACATACTTCAGCCTTCAAAATCCTATGTCCAGAATGCTTTAAAATGAAACAACCTTGATGTGATTTTATTTGATTTATAATTGTCACATGTACTGAGATACAGTGAAAAGTGTTGTTTTGTGAGCTATCCAAACAAATAATACCTTACTTATGTACAGCAGGGTAATGGAACAGAATGCAGAACATAGTGTTAGAGTTACAGAGTAGGAGCAGAGAAAGGTCAACTCTAATGTATGAGAGGTCCATTCATAAATCTAATTACAACGGGGAAGAAGCTGTTCTTCAATCTGTTGGTACATGTTTTCAGACTTCTGTATCTTCTGCCCGATGGGAGAGAGAGCAGTTGAGTATAATTGGGATGGGAAGGGTCTTTGATTATGTTGGTTGCTTTTGTGAAGCGGCAGGAAGTAGAAATGGAATCAGTGGGTAGAAGGCTGGTTTTCACGAGGGACTGGACTGTGTTCACAATTCTCTGTAATGTCTTGTGGTCTTAGGCAGGGCAGTTGCTATACCAAATTGGGATGCATCCAAATAGGAAGCTTTCTATGGTGCATCTATAAAAATTGGTAAGAGTCAATGTGGACATACTGAACTTCTTTAGCCACCTGAGGAAGTAGAGATGTCAGTGCGCTTTCTTGATTTTAGTGTCAACGTGGATGGACAAGGACAGATTGCTGATGACATTTACCATTAGGAACCTGATGCTCCCGGCCACCTTCACCTCAGCATCATTGACACTGAAAAGAGTGTGTCCTCCACTCTGCTTTCTGAAGTCAATAACCAGCGTTTTCATTTTGCTGACATTGAAGGAGAGATCGCTGCCTTTACTCCACGTCACTAAGCTCTCTATCTCCTTCTCGTATTCTGTCTTGTTGTTATTTGAGTTACAATTCAATTTAGCAAGTTTGTAAAGGAGTTAGAGCTGAATTTGGCCACTCAGTTTATGTTTGTATAAGAATGATAGTAAGGGCCTGAGTACACAGTCTTGCGAGGCACCAATGTTGATGATTGATTGGTGTGGAGGAGGCGTTGCTGCCTATCCTCACTAGGCTGTAGGTTAGGAAGTTGAGGATCCAGCTGCAGAGGAAGGAGTAGACTCCTAGGCCTCAGAGTTTGGAGATGAATTTGTTTGGAATTGTGGTGTTGAAGGTGGGGCTAAATTCAATAATTAGGAACAAAAACAGAAGTTGCTGGAAAAGCTCCACAGGATCTGGCAGCATCTACGAAGAAGGATCAGAGCTAACATTTCAGGTTCCATGACCCTTCCTTAGAACTCAATAAATAGGAGCCTGATGAAGGTGTCCTTGTTGTCCAGATGTTCCAGGGATGAGTGTAGCGTCAGGGAGCGGGTGTCTGCTGTGGACCTGTTGAGCCAGTAGGTGAAGTGTAGTGGATCAGGGCAATCTGGGAGGCTGGAGTTTGATGTGTGCCATTACTAACCTCTCAAAGCACTTCATAATGATGGAGATCAGAGCCACCGGGCATGCTGCCAGATTTCTCTTTTGTGTATGGATAATAATGGTCTTCTTGAAGCAGGTAGAAATCTTGTTTCATAGTGATGAGAGGTTAAAGATGTCTTATCGTTCCTGCCAGCTGGTTCAAGCAGGATCTGAGTGCACAGTCAGGGACTCCATTCAGGCTAATTGCTTTTCATGGGCTCTCTCTCAAGATGGCTGCTCTGATGTTTGCGAAGGTGACTGTGGGTATAGGTGTGCCCAAGGCTGTCAGGCCAGGTGACATCATTTGATTGGAGATAATGGGAACTGCAGATGCTGGAGATTCCAAGATAATAAAATGTGAGGCTGGATGAACACAGCAGGCCAAGCAGCATCTCAGGAGCACAAAAGCTGACGTTTCGGGCCTAGACCCTTCATCAGAGAGGGGGATGGGGAGAGGGTTCTGGAATAAATAGGGAGAGAGGGGGAGGCGGACCAAAGATGGAGAGTGAAGAAGATAGGTGGAGAGGGTGTAGGTGGGGAGGTAGGGAGGGGATAGGTCAGTCCAGGGAAGACGGACAGGTCAAGGAGGTGGGATGAGGTTAGTAGGTAGCTGGGGGTGCGGCTTGGGGTGGGAGGAAGGGATGGGTGAGAGGAAGAACCGGTTAGGGAGGCAGAGACAGGTTGGACTGGTTTTGGGATGCAGTGGGTGGGGGGGAAGAGCTGGGCTGGTTGTGTGGTGCAGTGGGGGGAGGGGATGAACTGGGCTGGTTTAGGGATGCAGTAGGGGAAGGGGAGATTTTGAAACTGGTGAAGTCCACATTGATACCATATGGCTGCAGGGTTCCCAGGCGGAATATGAGTTGCTGTTCCTGCAACCTTCGGGTGGCATCATTGTGGCAGTGCAGGAGGCCCATGATGGACATGTCATCAAGAGAATGGGTGGGGGAGTGGAAATGGTTTGCGACTGGGAGGTGCAGTTGTTTGTTGCGAACTGAGCGGAGATGTTCTGCAAAGCGGTCCCCAAGCCTCCGCTTGGTTTCCCCAATGTAGAGGAACCGCTTGGGGAAACCAAGCGGAGGCTTGGGGACCGCTTTGCAGAACATCTCCGCTCAGTTCGCAACAAACAACTGCACCTCCCAGTCGCAAACCATTTCCACTCCCCCACCCATTCTCTTGATGACATGTCCATCATGTGCCTCCTGCACTGCCACAATGATGCCACCCGAAGGTTGCAGGAACAGCAACTCATATTCCGCCTGGGAACCCTGCAGCCATACGGTATCAATGTGGACTTCACCAGTTTCAAAATCTCCCCTTCCCCTACTGCATCCCTAAACCAGCCCAGTTCATCCCCTCCCCCCACTGCACCACACAACCAGCCCAGCTCTTCCCCCCCACCCACTGCATCCCAAAACCAGTCCAACCTGTCTCTGCCTCCCTAACCGGTTCTTCCTCTCACCCATCCCTTCCTCCCACCCCAAGCCGCACCCCCAGCTACCTACTAACCTCATCCCACCTCCTTGACCTGTCCGTCTTCCCTGGACTGACCTATCCCCTCCCTACCTCCCCACCTACACCCTCTCCACCTATCTTCTTCACTCTCCATCTTCGGTCCGCCTCCCCCTCTCTCCCTATTTATTCCAGTTCCCTCCCCCCATCCCCCTCTCTGATGAAGGGTCTAGGCCCGAAACGTCAGCTTTTGTGCTCCTGAGATGCTGCTTGGCCTGCTGTGTTCATCCAGCCTCACATTTTATTATCTTGACATCATTTGATTGACCATTTTTGTTCAAAACCAGAGCTAGTTGTATGTTCATTGGCCTGTAACCTGCTGGCAGAGTAATGGTAAGGTTAAAGGTACTCAGCATTAGTTCTGTAAGGAGAGGGTAGTTCAGCTATTAGTGTCTCATCCAAAAGTTGGCACCACTGCAGGTCTCTCTGGATTTCATGAAAATGTCAATTTAAGTTGTGCGCTCGAGGTACTTCTGTGATTTGCTGACTCTGAGGTGAGAGGTGACAAGTGTTGGTTGATGTGGTTATTCTCTGTTCATCTGGAAGCCAGTAACCTAACCAGAGGCTGATAACCACCAATAACACTGGCTGAAAGTATAACTATTTTCCCCCTATTCTTAGCCGAGATTGTACACCCACGGCTCGCCTAAAGTTGGCAAATGCTGTGCAGAATGAGATTTACCTGTGACCTGTTTTCCCAGTGTGTGTCTATTTTAATGCCGCACCCCATGAAACACTGTTATCCACTTTGCTGCAGCGATTGCTCTATAATTGTTAAACATTTGAATGCAAGCTATACTACATAGTTATTACAGAGAAAACTTTGGATACTTTCCTTACCCTACAATCCTTCTGTATAACTCATTTTTCACTCAGTAAGATTGTGCCTGGGTACTTCTACCTAAGAAGGTGCCATTGAAAGGCAGCTATTGTAATAAATTTTTCACTGTACTCCCATTCTTCTGCACTGTGGTACAGGTGTCAATAAAAGGATATTCTGTTCTGTAAAGGATATTCTATTCCATTCTATGTTGAAGCAAAAATGCCATTGTCTCTTTTATTATCAGCTTTCTGTCTTCACAAAATTAATAGTTAAATTGAGGGACGTGAGAATATTCACAAGTTGCTTTATTTCCAAAGTTAGCTGAGATCTGCAAACTCTCTGAACTGAACCGCAGACTTTATAAATCTGGTTCAATAACATCTCAGAGTAAAGGGGTGCCAGTTTAAGACTGAGATGAGGAGGAATTTCTTCTCCCAGAGGTTTGTGAGTCTTTGGATACACCCTGTCACAGGGATCTGTGGGGATAGAGTCCTTTTGTCCATGTAAGAATGAGATAGATAGATTCTTGATCAGTCGGGGAATCAAGGGTTATGGGGAAAGAACATAAGAATTAGGAGCACGCCATCTAGCCCCTCAAGTGTGCTCCACTAATTGGTAGAATCCCCACAGTGTGAAAGCAGGCTGTTCGGCCCATTGAGTCCACATGAACCCTCTGAAGAGTGTCCCACCCAGACCCACCCCATCCCTGTAACTCTGCATTTCCCATGGCTATCCCACCTAACGCATACACCCCTGGACACTATGAGCAATTTAGCATGGCCAATCCACTCAACTTGCACATCTTTGGATTGTGGGAGGACACTGGACCACCTGGAGGAAACCCATGCAGACACGGGGAGAATGTGCAAACTCCACACAGACAGCCACTGGACGGTGGGATCAAACCTGGGTCCCTGGCGCTGTGAGACAGCAGTGCTAACCACTGAGCCACCGTGCCATCATTCAATAAGATCATCTTTGATATATTTAGAGCTGAGATAGATAGATGCTTAACTAGTTGGGGAATCAAGGATTGAAGGAAAAGCACAGGAAAGAGGATATGAGGAATGTCAGATCAGCCATGATCCTATTCAATGGAGGATTGAGGGGCTGTTATTGTTTTTTAAGGTCTATTGTTCAGCAATTTTCAGGATAAAGTCGCTAAATTATTGTGTACCTTGTATCAATTAGTGGTTTTATCTCTGCTACGGAATCATTAAACAAAGGTTGGAGTGGGGGCAGAAGATCATTCGCTTACATCTTACTGTAACAAGCACATTTCCACTATCACCCCTATAAATCAAAAAGTACTAAGGAAACAGAAGTCTGCACATAACTGCATAAATCACCACAGTTTCCAGCTTGATTTCCCATGTGCTTCAGCATTGTCAGTTTTAAAATACACATTTATTTTATTCATTTGAGCAATGTGGGTATCAGTGACAAGATCATCAGTTACTGCCATGGGAGAAGGAAATGGTAGCTGCCTTGTTGATCTGCCTTGCTCACATGAAGAAGGGGTGCCCAGAGACAATATATGGCAGAAGTGACAGGCGTCTTCCCTGCTGGCTGGATGGTTAGCAAGAGCCCTGTGCCAAGAAGGAGGGCCACAGCTGCCAGTGCAAGAGCAAAGCTGGGCAGTGGCGGTTCACGAACAGGAACGTACCCCTGGGTGTGTCAGAGGACGTTAGAGTGGGGGCAGGAGATCGTTCCCTGAACCAGCCAAAGGCTGGCAACTGTTCCTGGCCACTGGTGTGACTGGGAAGGTTGTTGACTGCTGCTGGTTGTACTATTACCCTAGGCACAGAGCCACCTTGGCTCACACACAGGTGAGTGATGGCAATGAAGACGATGTTGAAGGGTGTGAGAGTTGGCAGCAAATGCTCAGTTCCTACCAACACGATGCCCAGTACCTGACAATGAGGACCCCTACCCAGCCATGATATCAACGAGCAAATGGGAAATGCTTTCCCACTTGGCATGTCCTGTACCAGTGGTGCAGCTGTAGTAGTGGGATGAGTCTGTTTTAGTTGTTCACTGATGTTCCTGATTTGCAAAGGTGTGGCCAAGTTATCCACAGGCCTTCCCATTACAGACCTCATCAGGTTGAATGTGGGACAGTGACAGTGTCTGTTTTCACCAGTGTCTGACATGACTAAATACCCCTTGGTCACCAAACCTGTCATGGGGAAGGGCTTTTAGTTCCATTGAAAATGCCTTGATTTTTACTATTGACTCAGGTAGCTCAAGTCCAGAAATTTCTTAACTTGGCAACCTGCTTCAGCTTAAGGGGCCCTGTCAGATTCAATGTTACTTCAGGATGAAGATTGCTGCAGAAGTTTCAACCTTATCTTTTGGAGAGATGTCCTGGGCTCCCTATCATTGAGGATGAAGATATTTGTGGAACCTCCTCCTCCAGTGAGTTGTTTAATTGTCCATCATGACTCAATGTGGCAGGATTTACAGATCTTCAATTTGATCAGTTTGTGATGGAATCACTTAGCTCTGACTATCCCTTACTGCGTACACTGTTGGGCATACAGGTAGTCTTGGCTTTGTTGCTTCGCCAGGTTGACACCTCATTTTGGCTGTGCTAGTGCTGTGCCTGGCCATGGCCTCCTGACCTGGGTAACCACAGAGATGCTTCCCTTCTCTAAAGGGAAGCCAGAACTATCCAAAAGAAGGGCACTGAGAACTTAATGTTCTGACCTGATCAAATCTCCACAACCTGGCTTTTGGACACCTGCGACACCAAGCTCAGATTTCAGGGGAGATCATTGTAATGATTAACTGTACCTGGAAATGGTATGTGTGTGAGTTGTAGCCTGTTTGTAGTCTGTCCTTGTGAAAATGCCTGATGCTGAGCGTGGGGGTGAGAGCTGGTATTCCTGATTTCTTTATGCATGTTCACCACACTGGAGATATGCTCCATTCTGTTTGCTGTGATTTAGAGGATGAGTGATGTATGCAGAATACTGACAGCAAGGCCCCACAATTGAAATGAATATCCTGTTAATCTGATTAATGTGTTCAAATTAATCAGTCTATATTTTTGGTATTATTAAGACTGTTGTTATACCACTTCAAGTTCATTTCTTAGCTGAATACTAGAAGTTTTCAGCAGGTTTAGTTGCAGAAACCAGCTTGGTTAAAAGGCACATTAAAAGGATTTCCAGGTTGACCTATTTGATAACAATGCACCTTCCATAGCTGACAAGTCATGAACTAAGAGATAATGGGAACTGCAGATGCTGGAGAATCCAAGATAATAAAATGTGAGGCTGGATGAACACAGCAGGCCAAGCAGCATCTCAGGAGCACAAAAGCTGACGTTTCGGGCCTAGACCCTTCATCAGAGAGGGGGATGGGGTGAGGGTTCTGGAATAAATAGGGAGAGAGGGGGAGGCGGACCGAAGATGGAGAGAAAGAAGATAGGTGGAGAGAGTATAGGTGGGGAGGTAGGGAGGGGATAGGTCAGTCCAGGGAAGACGGACAGGTCAAGGAGGTGGGATGAGGTTAGTAGGTAGATGGGGGTGCGGCTTGGGGTGGGAAGAAGGGATGGGTGAGAGGAAGAACAGGTTAGGGAGGCAGAGACAGGTTGGACTGGTTTTAGGATGCAGTGGGTGGAGGGGAAGAGCTGGGCTGGTTGTGTGGTGCAGTGGGGGGAGGGGACGAACTGGGCTGGTTTAGGGATGCAGTAGGGGAAGGGGAGATTTTGAAACTGGTGAAGTCCACATTGATACCATATGGCTGCAGGGTTCCCAGGCGGAATATGAGTTGCTGTTCCTGCAACCTACGGGTGGCATCATTGTGGCACTGCAGGAGGCCCATGATGGACATGTCATCTAAAGAATGGGAGGGGGAGTGGAAATGGTTTGCGACTGGGAGGTGCAGTTGTTTGTTGCGAACTGAGCTCATGAACTCATGAACTAACATTGATTTAATCAGTGTGCCCTCTGCAAGATGTCCATGTACCAATTACATGTAACAAGATATAGACCTGTTCAAAAACACAACTTATGGCATGGCATAGATCACACCAGCATTTTATTTCTGGGTCACTAAGTTTTGATAGCTGCTTGACAAATTAGAACTGACAACAGTATAGTCATTATTAATTTACTGTTGATATTGTCAAGTGTCAGTTACAGAGCACTGACCAGGGTTTTCACTATTCCTGCTTCTTCCAAAGAGAAAACACAGCAGTTTTAAATCATATTTAAACTCATGGCACCTGTCTGTTGAAAGAATCAATGCTGGGTCTGATCTCAGTCTGGGGTCTTAGGTGTGGATTTAGCAGTGATGATCTGAACCACTCAATAGTATCATTGTATAATACTCATGCTGAGTTATTCATTTTTTATGTTTCTATTTATTTTAGATTGAAGTTGGCTGTTGAAGGTGTTACAGATACAAAATATCTGCGTATTGTCACACATTATAGTCAGGTTGCAAATTGACACACTTCAATGTTATAAACAGAAGCAAAAAGAGTTTTCTGAATAAGTAGAGCAGCATCTGTTATCTGTGAACACATTAATAAATACAGCCAATGGTAGGCAATGAGTTCAAGCCTCCCAAGAAATCTTAGGACTCAGTTAACTTTTACAAAGTGTTCTGACAATTTCTGGTATTTAATTTTATGATAGCAACTTGCTCTCAAATAATCACTTGCTTCTTTCTTGATATTCTCATTGGTGCTACAGCTGAATAAACCAGGTCATTTGTGAGAATCATGCTGTGAAGAATGGTCTAAATACACTAACATGCAAAATGGTTTTTAACACAATTTTGTTTGTGTCAACCGAGTTTTATAAAGTTGGGTATTCTCAGTGTTACTATAATAAAGCATAACAAAATTTTACTATTCACATCATAGTAAGTATCTTCAGAATGGCACATTTTAGCTAGAGTGATTTTTTGGGGGGAATTTATTGCCATGAAGCTGGGGGGGGTTTCTCACCAAATATTCCTTACTAAAGACCGACCTTGCCTTTATAGTGCCCATCATGTCGATTTTCCACTCCATCTTACCAATCGCATTCCTGGAATAACTCACTATTCGGCAGATATCCACTGAAACACTAGTATCCCTTGCACCTGTGCCATCTTTGAAAGCCCGGAGCTGCCCTGCACAGTTCCTGACATTACCCCCGGCCACGGCAGTCAGTGGCAAATCTGCATCTCCTTTTGACAGGTAAGGTCCTGAGTACTGTTGAATGGGGTGGCACATCCTAAGACCAGGAATGTGGGCTATGACACCACACCATGCCAGCCTGCTCTGGGTTTTCCATCAGGAGTAAAGCATTCTCAGCCGTCTGGAAGAATGCTGAGGCTCGATAGCCTGCTCCATTCTGCCAGGGTAAGTGTCACTATCTTCTCTCCAATGCCTCACACTCACTCTCTATACCTGCAACTGCACCCACCTCCAACACTCTCACTATCACCTACAACATCGTCCCCACTCACTGCCACCCATCCCAACCCCGGACAGCACTCTGTACTGCCCACTCACTTGCTCACTAGGAACACCTGCCTCAAAAGGAACTGCTGTTCTGCCCACTTCCATCCCCACCTCACTCTCATTCCGACAGGAAGGTGTTCCCTGGTAGGGCAGAAAGAGTTAAGGTAGCGAATGAGCTGCGTGAGCTTCAGCTTGACATTCTTTAGAGGCAGAGTATCCTGATCCTGCCTGTCCTGAGCAGGACCTGGATGGTATCAGAGGCTGCCCTGGGCTTACTGTCCTCGAAGCCTCAGGCTAAATCTTTCTCTTTGCATGTGACTGAGGTCTGCTGACAGCCAGCACCTGTGTGTCCACACTTAACAGCCAGATGAGACAGCGGGAGATGAGCTTGGTGTCACTGGCTCCGGGGGCAAAGTGCAAAAAGGAAACAAAATGGACAGGACAGTGTCTCAATGTTTCTCACTGTTGCCTCACAACGCCGGGGACCCGGGTTCAATCCCATCCTTGAGTGACTGTCTATGTGGAGCTTATACATTCTCCCTGGATCACTGTGAGTTTCCTCCAGGTGCTCTGGTTTCTCCCACAGCCCAAAGATGTGCAGGCGAGGTGGATTGGCCATGCTAAATTACCCATAGTGCCCAGGAATGTGATGCTTAGGTGGATTAGCCATGGGAAAAGCAGGGTTACAAGGACAGAGTGGGGGAATGGGTCTGTTTGGGATGCTCTTTGGAGGGTTGGTGTGGACTCAATGGTCTGCTTCCATACTGTGGGAATTCTACGATTCTATAAAATCAAGGCATGGATACTGCAAGCATCGGTGTAGGCTCAGAGTGAGTGAGTGAGTGTTCTGACAGTGAGTGACAATCCTCTATGGAGATACAGCCTGGTGCAGTCCCTAAGCCTGGGGTGTGACCCTGGCCATGCTGTCCTTGCTGCAGTGTGACACTGAGAGTTAACAGGGCAGCTCGAGGGGCAGAACGTCCTGTAAGTGAATTGGAGATGAGCCCAGAGGGTTCATGGAGGCTGCCACATCAGATGTCAGAGTGTGTGGGTGTGGGGGAGTAGTGTGTGTGTTTCTGGTGCTGTGGAGTGGACCCTGTAATGTTAGTGCCCAGTGTGCAACATGGAGGTAGTTCGGAGTAAGCAGTGAGCTGAGTGGACCAGGTACTTACTCCGGTCTCCTTGTTTCCCAAAGCCAGGCCTGTTTGGGGAATTCGATAAGATGGGAGGGTGAATATTAATGAGCTGAATTGGGCTGTTAACAAGGCATTTAACAAGCAATAATCATAGTTAATGGGTCATCATAGTTAATGAGTAAGAATCTTACCTTGCCATGTGTGAAAAGTATGAGATATACTGGGAGATGCTCCTGCATTGAAATGGCCTTTATCAATAAAATGTGGAGCTGGAACAGCTGGTCAGGCAGCGTCCTCCGCTCCACGTTGATTGATTCTAGGTTCCAGCATTTGCAGTCCTGGCTGTTTTCAAGTTTTTGAGATGACCTTTGTTGGATGCCTTGCCCCATTCTGCCACAAATCTCACCATAGCCCTCATTGCTCAGGCCCCAGTTCAACTCCACCATCATCTTTGTCTGGTAAAACCTCTACAGCCCGTCATACAGGGAAGGCAATGGCCTTGTGGTATTCTCGCTGGACTGTTAATCCAGAGATCCGGGCAATGTCCTGGGGACCTGGGTTTGATTGCTGCCACAGCAGATGGTGGACTTTGAATTCAATGAATATCTGGAATTAAGAGGAAATAATGATGACCATGAATCCATTACTGATTGGTGGAAAAACCATCTGGTTCCCTAATGACCTTCAGGGAACGAAACTACCATCCTTACCTGATTTTGCTTACATGTGACTCCAGACCCACAGCAATGTGGTTGACTCAAAACTGCCCTGTAGGCAATCAGGATGGGTAATAAATGCTGCCCTAGCCAGTAACACCTTCATCCCGTGAATGAATAAAGACAAAAAGCCAGTGACTTTCCAATGCAACTCCATCCCATGTGGCCTGCACGCAGACAGCACCAAATCCTTCAGAAATTACTTTGCTAATTCTCATAGAAACGACAGCAGCATGGTGAGTGGGGCATAGTGCTGAAACATTAAAACACCCAGAGAACCTTCATCAAGGTGAAAAATGTTATCACTCGACCATATATCTATTGAGGTCTGCAGCACAGAAAAATGCCCTTCAACCCATTAAGCCTGAACAAAAACAAGAACCTGCCCATTCTGATCCCATTGTCAATGTGATTAGAGTCATAGAGATGTACAGCACAGAAAGAGACCCTTTGGTCTAACTTGTCTATGCTGACCAGATATCCTTAATTAATTCAAGTCCCATTTGCCAGCATTTGGCCCATAGCCTCTTAAATCCTTCCTATTCATATACCCATTCAAACACCTTTCAAATGTTGCAATTGTACCAGCTTCCACCATCCATTCTGGTGCTTGATTGTCCACAGTTAGCTCATTGGTTGCACAGCCTTTATTCGAAAGGGAATGCACTTTCTGGAGGGAGATCTGGAAAAGGATGATACGACCTGAGCTCATTGGTACAGACTACAATATTCCTGGTGAAATTGATGAGAGGAATTTGGAAGGGGTCAGTGGAATTAACTCCTGACAAAAACCCTGGGTGAGTGAGAAAGTAGGATGGCACAGTTGGAGCTGTCTCTCGTTTGAAGGCAGCAGTGGTTCAGTGTTTAGTGCCCGTGGTGAAAGCCAGGGAGAACAGACAAGATAGATTGAGGATAGGAAGGTGATGAATGTGAAGCTAGCCACAAACTGTCACAGTTCCTCATTCAAATCACCCAATTTTATTTTAAATTGGTTTGAAATTAGGAATGGCTGCCCTTCATTTACTGCATATCTATGCCTGTAGTTTTAATGATAAATTGCAAGAATTGCAGTGCCACTCAGCTGACAAGAAGCCAATACGATTTGTCAAACATAATTGTAATGTGTATTTGAGTTTCATTCCGCTGTCCTCAAGGCAGGGCTCATTCAAGTGGAATGAATTGCAGTTGCTGGAATCATTACCAAAACAACATTGTTTGGGGCAGTTTATAGTGATTACTGACTCTTTGTTATCCATTACAGGATAATGAGTGCCCAGGGCCAAAAGTAACAATTGCATTCTGCAAAATAAGGCACTGTTTTGAAAAAAGATTTTACTTAACCGAGCCCAGTGAGCCCATTTTAGATGTAAAATCACTGCACGTCAGTTTTATTAATTAAAAAGAAGGTAGAAATCTATAAAGCATCACAAACAAGCTCAACATCTGTTCATGAACTGCTTTTAATAATTAATGCTGAATTGACTAATACATATTTTTAAATGATTTAAATGGTTTATGTCTAATTAGATATAAGACCATTTTTGTAGCTGGTAGTGTGGTAGGAGGCTCCATGAGACTATGTTTCTGGAGAGAAGGGAAATGGTATTTATCTGCACCTTAACATTTCAGTTGAAACTGCACACTGCTAGAATGCAGTTTCAGTTGCAACTTTGGCAACTGCACTTTGTAAAAGATATTGAGTTTGTTACAGCTCAGAATTGTGAAAGCACAATCACCCCAATCGAATTCCCTTTTGAATGTTTCAAGTGAATTTGCTTCCAACATACACTCAGCAAGTGCATTCCAGGTCCTAAACCTTAGTTGCTCCATGAAAAGGCCATCTCGCCATTGCTTCTTCTGTCAATTGCCTTAATGTTGCAGATACTTCACTCTAAAGCAACCATCCTGGACTTCAGATTTGTGGTCATGAATAAAGAACGAGAAAGAGTCTTTGGGACTTCAGCGCAGGAAAAGAAGTTCGCAGACTGACATAATCCAGGTTTCCAATGTAATGTGAAGACTGGATCATTAGAACAAGGGAACTTCATTATTTTGTAAGGAAATATCAATGAACGTTGAGCATAGGAGCTGGAATGTCATGTTGTGACTATACAGGATATTGTTGAGGCAACTTTCAGAATATTGTGTTCAATTCTTGTTGGCATCCTATAGGAAGAACGTTGTTAAATTTAAGGGAGTGCAGAAAAGATTTACAAAGGTGTTGCCTGGACTGGAGGGTTTGAGTCATAGGGAGAGGCTTAATAGGCTGGGACTTCTTTCCCTGGAGTGTCAGAGGCTGAGGGGTGACCAAAGGCCTTCTGCCCACAGTGTGCGATTCCAAAGCTAGAGGGCAAAGGTTTAAGGTGAGAGGGGAAAGATTTAAAAAGGACCTGAGGGGTAACTTTTTCTTGCAGAGGGTGGTGTGTGTGGAATGAGCTGTCAGAGGAAATAGTGTATGCATTTACAATTACAACATTTAAAAGGCATCTGGATGGGTATATTAAATGGAAGGGTTCAGACGGATTTGGGTCAAATGCTGGCAAATGGGACTAGGTCAGATTGGGATGTCTGAGTGGCGTGGACAAGTTGGACTGAAGGGTCTGTTTCCATCTGTAAGACTCTTATCTATGTTAATGAGCCTCAATCAGGACACAAAAAAGCTATTTTCATGTCAATAATGGCTATGTGAAATTGTAAGTTAAAGTAATGTTTTGCTGGTTCACCCATTCTGGATCATTTTGGAATGCATGTTGACTCAGGAGCAAAACTGAGAGTTATGAAGGTAAGTGCATTAAGAGAAGGCTGCTGGTCTAACATGTATAGTGTAGGATGTATGATTAAACCACAGACATTATAAGAAAATAGTGTTATTGTATGGATTTATTTAATTTACATTTGGGGAGCAAATTGCAATTGTTTAAACATTCAAATGGAGGACAGACCCAGCTCACTACCTCTGAGCTGGCTAACATAGTGTGGCAGTGTGGTCTCCTCTGTCTATCCTTTGAGAGAGAGATGGCCCCCCTGGGCAATAGCCCATTAACTAGGGACCCCTGTGACCTTGGCAATTAACCTTGGTGCCAATGTAACTTTGTTAGGCATCTCCATCCAGTCAGCAGTCACAAGCAGGGCAGATGCCAGTGCTCCCTCAGGTACACTGCAGGATCTTAAAAATAGCACAGTGTATGGGATAATAAAATGTGAGGCTGGATGAACACAGCAGGCCAAGCAGCATCTCAGGAGCACAAAAGCTGACGTTTCGGGCCTAGACCCTTCATCTCTGATGAAGGGTCTAGGCCCGAAACGTCAGCTTTTGTGCTCCTGAGATGCTGCTTGGCCTGCTGTGTTCATCCAGCCTCACATTTTATTATCTTGGAATCTCCAGCATCTGCAGTCCCCATTATCACAGTGTATGGGATACTGGTCTTAAGGCAGATGCCTAGTGAGTGGGTGTTCCTCTGGGAACAGTGAGTGGTTTGATAGGACGTTAATACAGAATGATAGCCACCATTGAATCAGCAACAGCAATTAAAGCAGTGGGTTTGGTAAGATACAGTGAGAAAACGTGTACAGTCTCCTAGTGAGAATCACTTCACCAAACCTACCACGACTCTCACACAGCCAGAACACAGTAAGATTGCGCTCATTGTATGTTCTGTTGGCTGACAGCCTAGACAATCATTATATCTTTGAAGCACTCGAGACCCTGCTTAATTGACAGCTCTGCTGTCCAGTCACAGAAACACAGAATTTGTATGGTACAGAAAGAAACCTTTCAGCCCATAATGTCTATACTAGCTGTCTTTGTGTTTTGCCTTGTCCCTGTAACCCTGTTGACTGTTCTTATTTAAATAATCATCTCATGTCTCCTCGAAAGGCTCCATTGAAACTGCGTCGACTATACTTCTCGGCAGTTCAGTCCAAACTCGAAACCCTCTAGCAATAAAACTGTTTTTTCTTAGTTAATTTGCAAAACATTTTAACATTGTGCCATCTGGCTCTTGATTCACTTATGAGTGGAAACAGTTTTTCCCTACCAAACCTGTCCAGACCCAGCGTGATTTCAAAAATGTCTATCCAAGATAAACAATATCCACTTCTCTATCCACATCAGTGAAATTTCTTACCTGTGGAGAAATTTTTGTAAACCCCTCCTGCACTCTCTCCAGTATTTTCACATTCTTCCCAAAGTGTGGTACTCACAAATCTCCAGCAGAGGTTTAACCTGGTTCAGCTTAACCTCCCTGCTGTTGTACACTATGCCCCTGCTCATCAAAGCTCGAATACTGTATTTTTTTTTAAAAAGAGCTGTCTCGATCTGTCTTACCACTTTTAATGCGTTATGGAAGCATACATCAATGCCCCTCTGCTCCTGTACAAATCTTAAAAATATCACCCTTTATTCTATGATTCAGAGATGATGGGAACTGACGATGCTGGAGATTTCTGAGATAACAAGGTGTGAAGCTGGATGAACACAGCAAGCCAAGCAGCATCAGAGAAGCAGGAAAGCTGACATTTCGGGTCTGGACCCTTGTTCAGAAAGACTTTTTCAATCAGATCTACACCTTGTTAACACTTTATTCCATTGTGCTTCTCTAAGTACTTTGCACTAAAATGTATCATCCCCATTTTCACGCATGAGCTTCATTTCTCTTCCCACTCTACCAATTGTTCAATGTCTGTTTAAAGCTCTGCATTGCTTTCCCCACAGCTAAAAATTCTTCAAGGTTTTGCATTGGTTGTAAAATTTGAAGGTTTCCCTTCACCTTGTCTGACGAAGGAGCAGCACTCTGAAAGCTTGTGATTTCAAATAAGCCAGCTGGACTGTGGCCTGGTGTTGTGCGACAGCTGACTTTGTGCACCCCAGTCCAACACAGGCACCCCCACATCCCAGCATGGAAGGTCTGAGGAGGATGTTTTGAACTCAGCTTTCAAAAGGTTCCTTCGTTGAGACTAAGGTTCAGGACTCATCTGAGGTCTCAAGAATTGTAACTCTTTAACGATTTGGCCTGACTCCATAGGAATCAGTTTAGAGAATGCCATTCCTATCTTTACAACAGAAACGAACAGACTGGGGGTACCCCATGTTGTCTGACAGCTTGAACTAGCCCACACCCTTAAAAGACATTCCTGAAAATTTGGAAATCCTGGCAATGAGGTCAGGAATTTTGGAATGAGGCTCCACCACCACTTATATAGGGCTTCTGAGTCAATCTGATGTAGCAAAAATCTGGCTTTCTGTGACTGAAGTTGGCACGCATTGTTCTTTTTGCTCACGTGGTAAAAGGAGCGAAGGCCACCAATTCACTGTCTCCAAGATCAGGAGGATAATGGCAACAGTAGGCCAAAGACAGTAAAAATCCTTTAAAAATAGTACCCGTTTTTACTGTATATTTCAGAATGTATTTCAGAAGGAACTGTAAACTAGAAAAACAGAAGTAAAGGTTTCCTGACATAGCCAGTAACTGTATTTGCTAGATTAATTCAGAAACAGCAAAGCTGTTTTGGATCCTGAACACACACATTGCCCATTTCAGTCACTGAAACTGTTGTTTACAAGTCCCGCTGTGCCAATACAAAACTTAAATATAAAATCAAGCCACGGAATACATTGTGCGTTTTTATTTCTGAAAGAAGCAAATTAGACTCATGTCCAAGCACCAAGGATATCAATGCCTTGATCTTAGTAAAGACCTTGTAATCATCTAAACACATGAAAAGGTAATTTTCAGATGTATCTTCACAAGACACATCCAAAGGTCCAAGAGGTTTGGTTTGCAAAAATGATGTAACCTGATTCTCCAAATGCAAAGCGTTATTAAGCTAAACAAAGAGCTGCAGATGCTGGCAAGTTGGAAGGGAAACAGCAATTGCTGTTGAAAGAGAAACAGAGTTAACGTTTCCCATCTGGTATGACTCTTGATCAGACCTGAAGAAAGGTCACTCGACCCAAAACATTAACTCTTTTTCAGTGTTCAATGAGGCCAGAGTTCCTTTTGGATGTTTGCATCAGTTGTGTAGAGAAAGGTCATTGACTAATTTAACACTGACCCAAATACTAAACTAGAGCCATACCTCTGTGTTACTAAGTTAATTATTTTTACACCTTTTGACATCAGGAATGCTGACAAATGATTTTGAAGTTGGCCAGGATATTCATCTGCATTCGATTGCAGCAATGCAACTTTTCAAACAATCCATTGTATTTCTTCATTAACTGGGTTATGATTCTAAATATAATTATATGGGATGATAATAGGATTCAGACAGTGCCTTTTTCATTTCCTTAAGAGCAAATTGAACTGTAATTGTTAAAATATGATACTTTGAGCTGGTTGCAAGTGGTGAGAGTCTGATGTGATTATCATTAATGTACCTGGAATTGTCTGCCTAGAATTTAATCAGTTTGGATTGTTCTTTAAAACATTGTATTGAGGAATTCTAAACTTTTTTTAAATAACTGTATCTGTTTAATTTCAAGGTTGACAACCTGCTGAGAACATTTTACAATTCACAATTGGAAGTGTTTGAAAACCTGTTAGCAGAATAGAAAGCCAGCTTCAATTACTGTTGTATGGTCTGCCTTTTAAACAAAATGAATAAGTTGGAAAAGAAAATAACTAAGTGCTTCTGTTTCAGCATAAATAACAAGAGGAGCACATGCAATTCTACTCCCAAGTTAATATAAATCAATGCTTATTTGTATGGAAACAGGGGAAGGAATACTATATTCTATAGCTGAGGGAAAACTACAAGAAGGAATATTCAGCAGTTTGATTTAATCAGTCAAGTGCCATCTTGGGGTTGGTTCTGCAGGAGCAGAATGAAAGAGATAATGGGAACTGCAGATGCTGGAGAATCCAAAATAACAAAGTGTGAAGCTGGATGAACACAGCAGGCCAAGCAGCATCTCAGGAGCACAAAAGCTGATGTTTCAGGAGCAGAATGAAATTCTGGGTCAGCTCTCCAACTTTGTTAGCAACTCTTGGATTTTTATTTGGCAAGACTTTGGTATTTTAATGGCAACCCACCAGCATGAATGGGAATTCAGTGAAAGTACTTGAGCTAGACCAAAAGAAATAGGTAGAGGAGTAGGCCCCTCAAGCTGCTTCATTATTGAATAGGAACACGGCTTATTTCTCACAACCACTTTGCAGTCCTTTCACCATCACCCTGGATTCCCTCACTGATGAGGAGAAATATCCTCTGAGCATTTACCCCTGACAAGCCCTTTAAGAATCCCAGATGTTTCAATGAGATCACCTCTTATTCTTCTAAACTCCACAATGGGGAGCATTCTAGTGAACCTTCTCTGAACTGCCTCCAATGAGAAAGTAAGGATTTTGCCATGGCATTCTAAATGTCCTGAAGCTCCTGGAGCCTGTACATGACTCCCCATCCTGAAAGAGTTGACGGCACAGCTGATGAGTCCACCAGCTTGATGTTTACACACAATCTGAGAATTATCACACCACAGTGGGAACTCTGTGGTCAAGGTGAGGCAGGGTTCTATCAATGCAACCTGCCATGACTAAATGCTAGGAACTCATTCAGCTCCTTCCTCTTCCATCCCATTAATGCCTTGCACCTTTTTGCACCCCAGTCCCTGTGGCTGCGTTCTTATAGCAAACATCACACAGCCTATTGGCCTCCCTCACGTCTCCCTCCCGATCGGCGCTCGTCGGCCTTTCCACCCCTCCTATTAGAAACATAAATGCGGCCTGGTAATTAGCATTGTAGTAATTTACACAGAAAGTGCCTTGCTGAGATGGGTAGGAAGTAGTTCTGATGAACGAGCAATGCTTAAGTGGATCAAACGCCAGTCAGCATGAGCACTCCTATTGACATTAAGCAGTTGAAGATGATCAAGCATATTTCATTTCACATGTGATGAAAGTGATACTGTCCCTATCTTGAGCCAAGAGGTTGGGTTCAAGTCCCACCTGCTCCAGATGTATGTCATAAACACCATTTCTTAATGCTGTTTATTCATTCACAGGATATGGGCGTCGCTGGCTGAACCAGCACTTATTGCCCATCCCTAATTGCCCAGAGGGCAGTTAAGACTCACCCACATTGCTGTTGGTCTGGAGTCACATGTAGGCCAGACCAGGTAAAGACAGCAGTTTCCTTCCCTTTCCTTCCACTCATGAGCCAGATGGGTTCTCAACAATGGCAACACAGTTATCATTCAACTCTTAAAAAACAGCCACTTATCTGTGGCATCTTATCCCCCTTTGCCAGGGAAACACAGTGGCAGCAGCTGTGTACCATCTACAGGATGCAGTGCGGCAACTCAGTCAGGTTCCATCAAGTGTCCCTTCCTAACCCAAAGCTGTGATCAGCTAGAAAACAAAGGACAGCTGATGCATGGAAACACCACCACCTACAAATCACCCTGGACTGCACTTACCATCCTGATTTGGAGCTATGGGTTGAACTTTATTTCTTTTTTGACTAAGTGCGAGTTCAGCAAGTTTTTGAAGGGTTTTTTGTCTCGATGGCTAATGAGTTTTCTCACCATACTTACCAAACTCATATCATTCACCATCTACCTTACTACAATGCCATCCCAAATATCTGATTCTAGCCCCACTAAATCATATACCATACCAGGAACAATTCATCACTGCCAGGATATCACCAGCGTTCCTCGAGCTATCTTTAAATGGCCGTTGTGGACCTGGACAAGCCCTATCAGTCCAGAGCTACCTTGCATGGTTCCTGATATTTGTCCCGTACTAGGTCAACAGAGGGAGGTCAGTGCCTTTCTTAGTGAGTGGTGATCTGGAGGACTAACTTGGAATATCCAGGTAGGCTCAGTGCGAGTAAGTGAGCCCTTTGACAAGGAGCAAAAAGCCCGGAGATACAGCCTGGTGCAGTCCCTGAGCTGGGGTGGGGTGGGGTGGGGTGTCCCTGAGCACACAGTGTCCTTGCTGGGGTGTTACAATGAGAGTTACCAGGGCAGTTTGAGGAGCAGCATTGAAGGGTGGAAACATCCTGTAATGGCATGGTCACTCAGTGGTTAGCACTGCTGCAAAATGGCACCAGGGACCCAGGTTCAATTCCCCCTTGGGTAACTGTCTGTGTGGAGTTTGCATATTCTCCCAGTGTCTGCGTGGGTTCCCTCTGGGTGCTCCAATTTCCTTGCACAGTCCAAAGATATGCAGGCTAGGTGGGTTGGCCATGAGAATTACAGGGTTACAGGGAGGAGGTAGGTGGGTGGATTTGGATGGGATGCTCTTCAGAGAGAAGTGTAGACTCAATGGGTCAAATTGCCTGCTTCCACACTGTAGGGTTTACATGTAAGTGGATCAGAGATGCACCACGAGGATTCTTAGAGGGAGGCACATGTTGGATACCAAAGTCTGAGGATTCTGGATGTGTGTGGTCAGTGCCCATGGTGTGTGCTGTGAGATGTTGGCTCCTGGTGTCCAATATGCAGGTCCTTCAGAGCCACTGGTAAGCTGAATTCACCTGGAACTTATTCTGATGTGATTTCCACCTTGTTTGGCCCGTTTGGGAAGTTGGGAAGCTGAATATTAATGAGGCAATTTGGGCATTTAATAAGGTATTTAACAAGCTATGAACTCCCTTAGTTGTTAACTCACTACTATCCAGAGGAGCACTCACCACACTGCTTGTCAAAAGCGTAAAAGATGGCACAAAATTTGCCCAACATCAAATCAAATCTCACCATTTCTTACCATGTTGCTCAGACCCTATAAAATTCTGCCCACGATCTCAGCTCCTTTGCTGTTGCTGCGTCAGAACCTTGGATGGTCCCTTGCTAACAGCACATGTGTTTCTATAAACCCCAATGACTGCAGGAGTTCAAAATGCCAGCCCACTATTACTTTCCCAGTGCAATTAGGGATGGGCAATTAATGCTGCCTTAGCTCTATGAGCAAACACATTTTAAAAAAATCATACAGACTATTGCAAGTTCATGGAGATGGATCACTGACAACAATTAAATAGCAATTAGAATTGGACAACAAATACTGCCAGCAATGCCCACAAATTGTGAATAAACAGAATAAACATGTAAGAAAGGCTGTTAATTGCTCCTTCTGTGGGCATTCTGTGAGTATTCTGCTGAAGTTACAAGAGAATCCTGACAGACATTCCAATGTAACGTTGTGTGAGAGGCTCAGTTTTTATGAGCACTTTACCCGAGTTGTGTGAGATGATAATTTGTTTCTTTTCAAACCCATGATAATTCACAATACTCATGCTGTCAACAAATTGTTGTGAAAGCTCAGCGTGAAACAGTCATGACAAAATTACAAGTTATCGCTGCCTTTGAAGAATTGAATCTCTTTTGAATAACGACCCTGCAAGCAGGCTCACTCATTTCACTATATCATTCTATTTTGAAGAATCCACCAGCCCAGGAACATTTTGACAAGTTGCCACATTGCTTAGAATGCCACAGATGAATCAAAGAACAAGCGCAATGGAAGCTACACTGAAATGTTGCAGCCTTGATAAAGACACAAACTAAATAGACTGACACCAGTCCCACTGTCCTCGCAATGCATTATCATTTCTGCATCTGCTTTTAGTTTGCACCAATCTGATAAAGTAGCTGCGAAGATTCCCTGCCGATGAATTCAAACAAGGCCTGCACATAGAACCCGATTGTGCAGAAAGAGGCCATTCAGCTCTTCAAGTCTGCACTCATCCTCTGAGAGTATCCCACCCAAACCAAGCCCCTTACCCTATCCCTGTAACCCTTCATTTCCCATGGCTAACATCCTAGCCTGGACATTATAGGGCAATTTCCCATGGCCAATCCACCTACACGCCTTTGGACTGTAGGAAGCAACCAGAGCACCCAGAGAGAACCCATGCAGACACAGGGAGAATGTACAAACTCCACACAGTTGCCTGAGGGTGGAATCAAACCTGCACCCCTGTGCTGCCTGAACATGGACGTGGGGTTTGCACTGTGGGATCATCTTGCAGCATTGGCTCCATGCAGGTACATGGCAAACATTGTACTGCCTGCTCATTCAGACGGATGTAGTGTACAGCTAGCACAAGGTGTTCCTGTGGAGTAGCCGCCCACCTCAGCAAGAGACACAAAATAACAAGCAGCTACCATCGCCTAAAGCCAGTCTGGATCTCTTAAAACAGAAAATGCTGGAGATCACAGTGGGTCAGACAGCATCCATGGAGAAAAGCAAGCTAACATTTTTAGTCTAGATAACTCTTCATCAGAGTCTTAAAGTGAAGGTGTATTTTGTCAAGAGCAAGTTCTGAAAGTCAGTTTACAATTATTTTTGTCCTGGGAAACATTTGTTTGGCACAATATCCAAAATATGATCTCACCAAAGACCTTAAGCAATTGTTGCAAACCCTCTTGATTTTTGTTCTCTCATTCCCTTGCAATAAAGACCAATAGGAAACACACCTTTGAGGGGAAGGATTCTCTGTTCCTGCCTGGAGCTTTTTGAAGTGTGGCTGGGAAAGCTTAATTAAACAGGAGGCAAAAGTTCACTGATATCATTAGAACTGCAGAATTCCTGACAGTAGTTGAAAGGTTTGCTGTTATGTTCTCAGAATCTTTCAGGCTGGTCAGCTTTCCAACCTACATGCTTGGGAACCTATTTTGCATTTGGTAGCATATCCTGAATACTTGATAACAGCCAGCTCACTGAAGTTAGCATCACAGCCACAATCTTGTTAGCCAAAACTGAGGAGCAAGTGTTCACAAACCCAACTAGCTTACAAGCACTCATACTTAAGAGCCTGCAGGAGTATAATTTTGAAGATCCAACATACAATCATTTCCTGTACTGGTGAATGGCTATTTTATATTGTCCTGCAGTGTGTTGGGCATATCATCAACTTGTGAGCGAAACCCATCCATGACCCGGGGACTTGACTGTTTACGTTAGAAATGCAGTGAATTTTTTTTTATTAGCCAGCCCCTATGGGTTCAGGAGTGTGCAGGTTTATCAAACATTCTGGTTGATTGAGAGACCCACGTAGTCCATGTAAAAACACACACTAAGTAATAGAAATGTACACCACTGTTATAGTTTGTTTACAGCACAGATCACTTAAATAAGAATGCAGCTTTGCCTTACATAAAACTTGCCAACAGAGAGCCTTCTCACTCACAACCTCAACTGATAACTCAGATGTTACAGATATTTGAGGAGAAATTGACTCAAAATTGAATCCACTGTTGATTTTTTGTGTGACCAATCAATCGAACAATAAATAAATTTACATTGATGTAAATAAATTCAAAAACTGTAACAGTTAAATGGACTAATACAGTAAACTTGGCCATATTTGAGGTATATAATTTTTGCCAGTTTTTCGAGAGTGCAGTTTCATAAAGTTCTGGTTAAAACCATGTTTGTGGTGTATACTGGATGGAATACGCTGCTGTCTCCAGGCTCCTGAGAATTTAAACTTCTTCACTAATTTGGCTGTTTCTGTTTGATTTTTCATAGAATCCCTATAGTGTGCAAACAGGCCCTTTGGTCCAACAAGTCCACACTGACCCTCAGAGTACCCCACGCAAACCCATCTTCTTGTAACCCACTTAATCTACACATCCCTGATCATTGAGTAATTTAGCATGGTCAATCCACCCAGTTTGCGCATCTTTGGACTGTGGGAAGAAACCAGAACAGCTGGGGGAAACGCACGCAGACACAGGGAGAATGTGCAAATTCCACACAGACAGTTGCCCAAGGGTGGAATTGAAGCCCCAGTCCCTGGCGCTCTGAGGCAGCAATGTTTCAGTGTTGGGGCTGAAGCCTCTCCATGTTGATCATTAAACATCTCAGTCAAATACAACAAAGTGTGAAGCTGACGTTTCGGGCCTAGACCCTTCATCAGAGAGGGGGATGGGGAGAGGGTTCTGGAATAAATAGGGAGAGAGGGGGATGCACTCCATCCCAAAACCAGCCCAGTTCTTCCCCTCCCCCCACAGCTTCACAAAATCAGCCCAGCCTGTCTCCGCTTCCCTAACCTGTTCTTCCTCTCACCCATCCCTTCCTCCCACCTCAAGCCGCACCTCCATTTCCTACCTGCCACCTCAACCTGCCTCCTTGACCTATCCGTCTTCCCTGGACTGACCTATCCCCTCCCTACCTCCCCACCTATACTCTCTCCACCTATCTTCTTTTCTCTCCATCTTCGGTCCGCCTCCCCCTCTCTCCCTATTTATTCCAGAACCCTCTCCCCATCCCCCTCTCTGATGAAGGGTCTAGGACCGAAACGTCAGCTTTTGTGCTCCTGAGATTCTGCTTGGCCTGCTGTGTTCATCCAGCTTCACACTTTGTTATCTTGGATTCTCCAGCATCTGCAGTTCCCATTATCACTCAGTCAAATACAGTCTGGCTTGTTGTTGATGGAACTGTTAGGGGTGAAGCCTGAATCAACAAATCTGCCCAAGAGACCATCAGACCTTGACATATAGGAGCAGAATTCAGCTATTCCATCATTCCTGGACCCCTTCACCTCCCTACCTCACTTCCCACTGCCACGATCCCCTCTCCCGTACAAACTGCCTTCATCAATGGGACTGTGGCAACTTTACCTTTGTTGGCATCCACTGGGAAGTAAGTTCCCTCCTGGGCAACCCTCAGGAGAGCCTAGAGGAGGAATTTCTAAAGCATGATACCACCTTTACCTGGTTTCCAACATCTCCAGGCATGAATAGGGATGATAAGCAGAGGATTACTGATGCTCCTGGGCTGCAGAATATGGAATTCTCTCTGGCTGCCTTTTAAATATAATACCTGGCTGTTGGGGCACAACAGTTACTAATAGGCTTTAGGATTCCTTATCTGTAACATTTGATGTGTACCCATGCATTTATGTATAGTGAGTTGAGAAAAATATAATGCCCAGGACAATTTGACAGGGACATTTCTCCTGCCCTTACACCTGACTTCACACTTAATATCAAAAATAACCATTCTGTTGCCAACAACTATCTCTGGACAAAACAATTTCAAAATTTTATTCCTTTTAAAGGATATCCATTTTTTCTTATTACCATTGTAGCAATTCACAATCATAATCACCAGCCATATTATCTTCTTTATTACCCACTCAGTTAACTGGTCTGTGCCATACCTTCATATTTAAAGGGCTGGAGTAGATTAGATTCCCTACAGTTTTAAATTAGATTCCCTACAGTGTAGAAACAGGCCCTTCGGCCATGTCCATCATGGGCCTCCTGCAGTGCCACAATGATGCCACCCGAAGGTTGCAGGAACAGCAACTCATATTCCGCCTGGGAACCCTGCAGCCCAATGGTATCAATGTGGACTTCACCAGCTTCAAAATCTCCCCTTCCCCTACTACATCCCTAAACCAGCCCAGTTCGTCCCCTCCCCCCACTGCACCACACAACCAGCCCAGCTCTTCCCCTCCACCCACTGCATCCCAAAACCAGTCAAGCCTATCTCTGCCTCCCTAACCTGTTCTTCCTCTCACCCATCCCTTCCTCCCACCCCAAGCCGCACCTCCATCTCCTACCTACTAACCTCGTCCCACCTCCTTGACCTGTCCATCTTCCCTGGACTGACCTATCCCCTCCCCACCTCCCCACCTATACTCTCCTCTCCACCTATCTTCTTTTCTCTCCATCTTCAGTCCGCCTCCCCCCTCTCCCCATTTATTCCAGAACCCTCACCCCATCCCTCTCTCTGATGAAGGGTTTAGGCCCGAAACGTCAGCTTTTGTGCTCCTGAGATGCTGCTGTGTTCATCCAGCTTCACACTTTATTATCTTGGATTCTCCAGCATCTGCAGTCCCCATTATCTCAGTCCACACTGCCCCTTGGAGCATCCCACCCAGACCCATCCCCCTATAGCCCACATACCCCTGAACACTACAGGCAATTTAGCATGGCCAATCCACCTAGCCTGCACATCTTTGGACGGTGGGAGGAAACTGAAGCACCCAGAGGAAACCCACACAGACACAGGGAGAATGTGCAAATTCTGCACAGTCACCCGAGGCTGGAATCGAGCCCGGGTCCCTGGAGTTGTGAGGCTGCAGTGCTAACCACTGAGCCACTGTGCCGCCCAAAGTGCGGGAACGCAAATGTTATGCTACAGTTATACAAAGCCCTATTTAAACCCCACTTGGAACATTGTGAGCAGATCTGGGCACCACACATTAGGCAGGATGTACTGACCTTGGAGGGAGTTATTGCAGATTAATAAGAATAATATCTGGACTTCAGGGGTTAAGTTGTGACAAGAGATTAGACAAATCTGGCCTATTTTCTCTTGAATTTAGAAGATTAAAGGGTGATCTATTCATGGTCGTCAGGATATTATTAGGGAAGGACAAGGTAGATAAAGATAAAATATTTCCACTGGTTGGAGAAGGCACAATTAGGGGACATAGTCTGAGAATTAGGGCCAGACCATTCAGGAGAGATGTTAGAAAGCACTTCTACTCAGAAAGAGTAGTGGAGATGTGGAACTCTCTTCCTCAAATGGAAATTGATGCTAATTCAATTGTTAAATTTAAGTCTGAGGTAGATAAATTTTTAATAAGCAAAGTTATCAAGGGATATGGGTCCTAGACAGCTAGACGGAGCACAATCTCATTGAATGCCAGAACACGGTCAAGGAGCTGAATGGCCTACTCTTGTTCCTGTGTTCCTTTTTATCTTTGTTTGGTTGCACAGAATTTGCATATTGCTGGAAAGACACATTGTGTTTGAGATTTTCATCGTTTACCTCATTAGGACAATTTGCAAGAATACAGATTCAAGGGGAAATCACTTACACAAAGAGGAATGAACACAAGAGAGGATTTGAGGCTGTGATGGATCAGTTATGACTTCATTGAATGGTAGGGCAAGTGTAAACATGGCCAAATGGCCTATACCTGCTCCTATTTCTTATTGTCTTATGTTGCAATAATTTGAGAGTACTGATTAATTGGTAAGTGGAATTGCAGAGGCAATGCCATGAAGAATGCGCCCATTATTGATGATGGAAAGTTAGCTCTCAGGCTCTGTTTACATTTCAAACTAAGCAGTTTGATGCCAATTGATCAGGGCATTGCCCTGACAAATGAGCCAGCAAATGGCTTCCACCTCAACAAAATATTGTGGTGGAGTCCTGACCAATCAGACTTAATTTCTGTCTAGAGATAATGGGAACTGCAGATGCTGGAGATTCCAAGATAATAAAATGTGAGGCTGGATGAACACAGCAGGCCAAGCAGCATCTCAGGAGCACAAAAGCTGACGTTTCGGGCCTAGACCCTTCATCAGAGATGAAGGGTCTAGGCCCGAAACGTCAGCTTTTGTGCTCCTGAGATGCTGCTTGGCCTGCTGTGTTCATCCAGCCTCACATTTTATTATCTTAATTTCTGTCTATTTTTCTTTCTAACCTCTCTGTGTCTTCATCAGAGTTTATAATTTCATCAAACTTTATATCATTGCACACTTTAACACAGCATTCTCAGCTTCTTCATTCGAATTGTGAATAGAGATTGTAACTATCTGAAGCTGCAGCACTGGTCATTGTGGCTGTCCATTAGTTACAGTCTGACAACTTGAAAATGTTCCACCTAGTTCTACTGTCTGCTTCCAATCTGTTAACAAATCCCATCCAGGCTAATGTATTCTTCTGAACTCCACATTAACTATTTGAATATCTTTAAGAAGTCCAGGTATATTGTCTCTTTATTGATCCTACTTGTTACATTCTCAAACGGCTCTGTTAAACATGTCAAACAGTGTTTCCCCTTTGCAATACCACGACGGTTCTGTTTGAGCATACTATGATATTCTAAGTAAAAACTGAAAGAACTATAGAAGCTGTAAATCAGAAACAAAAACAGAAGTTGCTGGAAATGCTCAGCAGATCTGGCAGCATGTGTGGAGAGAAATCAGAGTTAATGTTTCAGGTCCAATGAGTCTTCCTCAGAAACTGATGATATTCTAAGTATATGTGTTCCTTAATAATAGGCTGCAGCACTTTCCTGGAAATTGGCGTCAGGCTAACAGACCTGTGATTCGCTATTTACTCTCTTCCACCTCTTGAAAAGCAGCGTAACATTGACTACCTTTCAATCCACAGTTACCATTCACGAATCCAGTGCGTTTTGGAAAATCAGAACCAGGACACTATCTCTCTGGATAATCTTGGCAGAATCCTATGATATAAATCACCAGATCCTGGTGCTTTGTAGGTTTTCAGCCTCCTATATGCCTCCAAGTTCTCATTTTATCTCTTTTTAAATGACTTTACGTCTCCCCACAATCTTAAGCTCCTTGACAACAGTTTTTGATATATGATTTATGTTTAATGATGTGAGGACTGACACAAAATATTTGTTCGGCTTTTGTCCATTGTCATTTTTCCAGTATGTGCCTGTAAGGTGTGATGATTATAACGAGGTCAGACAGCTGGATTCGAGAGAGAGCAGAAAACATTGACAAGATTGGTTTCACGGATGAGAGACTTCAGTTACAAGCAAAGGTTGGAGAATATGTGACAGTTACTCCCCGAGTAGAAGGGCTACGAAGAGTAGTTTTTTTTAAAATGACGAGTCCAAGTTGCAAACTAATTCCCAATTGTAAATAGCACGAGAACCAGACACCACAGTTTTGAAGTGTTTTGTAAAAGAAGCAAATGTGAGGTAAGAAAAATCCTTTTCATGCAGCAAGAAATTGGGATTTGGGGGTTGGTCAGCCTAGCTAGCTGGACTTGCATTGCAGTTGAGGTATATCCTAATGGTATTATCACTAGCCTGCTAATCCAGAGATACAGGTAATGTGTTGGGTTCAAATTTTGCCATGTTGGTGGTAGCTATGGAAATTTGAATTCTTTAGCTCTGGTGCCAATGTGTCCTGAATCGGAATCCCTTCTTCCTGCATGATTCTTTGAGCCACTTATTTAATGTTCTAGCCAGTTTGATCCTTTGCCAGTCGACAAATGGCTGAGTTCTATATCGAGAAATGATTATCTTTGAGATTCTGTACATACATTTCAACTCTGCCTTCTCTGTTCAACCTATATTGTTGTAACCTACATGGCCCACAACCATTGGATCCTTCGAGTCCCTTTTTGGATTGTTTGTTTAAGCATTCGATAAAGACTGATCTCCGGTCATGAGGCGTGGTCTTAATCCATCATGCTCAATTCTTGGGGAGAGGAGAATCCAGGAGGGATTTGCAGAGGCTACAGACTGAATTTATTGAATTGAGGATTAGAAACCAGTGGAAACTGGCTGGAACACGAATGTTGTGGAGCAGGTCTTTGTACAGCATAATGTGCAGTTTGATGCAGTTTTGGATAATTTAGAATTTATGTAGAAAGGAGGAAGAAAGATATTGGGTGAGTACTGCAGTAGTTAACGTGCTGTTTATGACCCAAGCTGAACTTCTGAGCCCATGTCTTTTCTGTCGCCAAGATTATCTACCCCCATTTATGTGGTATCGCCCATCTCCGTCTTTTCCTCAGTATGTCTTGCTGAAATGCATGCCCCTGCCTTTATTACCTCTACCCTTGCTTTCTTCAAAGCTCTGATGGCTACCCCTGACTTTGAATCCCCTGTAGATCAGCTTATGTAAAACACCACTGCTCATATCGGAAACCTCACCATGTCCCATTCACCCAAAACAATTCTATCCAATAGTGTGAGCCCGAAGGAGCACACATGACCCAATAAGTCTGCACCAACACTTTCAAAGAGCAACCCGGTTAATCCCATTCCTCGATCTCTCTCCGTATCCCTGTGCTATTCTCCTCCTTCAAATCTTTGAACTGATTTCCTTTTCAAGGCTAATGTAAGGGCAAAATACTGTGAATGCTGGAAATCCAAAATAAACACAGAACTGTTGACCTTGACTTAGTTAAGCTGCCTTTAGCTCAGTACTGATGCAGACAAAGTAGACAGACTATCAAGTGCCGAAATTCTTCAGTCTTTATCGAATGCTTAAACAAACAATCCAAGTAAATAACCTCACAATATAGCTTGGATATTACCTAGGTGATGGTAAGTTTGGCCAAAAGTTAGACCATCAGTGTCCCGTCACCAACCTGACTGTCTGGGTCTGCTTCTCCTCTTGCCTTTAGAGTTGCTGCTGCTCTGGGTTTTCCAAAGAATGTCTTTATACCCCGTTCTCCACTGTTCTGTGGCTGCACAATAACATTATAAGGTCCACCCATGCACTAAAAATATACATGTGATCTGGTTATGTCCTTTCTTCGATGCAGTCCAGAACTCCAATGGCCCTTTTCAGATATTAGCACATTCCTTGCACAATCAGTTCCCAATAGCTCAAGAAGTAGTATAAAAATAGCAAAGCCCAAAGAATTTCTGCAAACACAGCAACTCTTGGGTTCACAGTTGCCACGTTGTCAATTTTAGTCAGTTTTAGTCCATCAGGGCCTTCAAGCTGGATATCACAGTCCCCAGCCTCTCAGAATGCTGAAGAAACTCAGCAGGTCTAGCAGCATGTATAGAGAGAGAAACGGAGATAACATTTTGAGTCCACTATGACCAGTTTCTACAGCATCCCTTTCTGAAGGCCCTTTTTGAATCTACTCCTGCCATTCTATTACGCAGTTTGCTCCAAATCCTAACTGTTCATGGTACAATGAGATAACACAGTGTGAAGCTGGATGAACACAGCAGGCCAGGCAGCATCAGGGGAGCAGGAAAGCTGATGTTTTGGGCTTAGACCCTTCTTCAGAAATGAAACAAAGTAGTTTTTCCTGCTGCTATTTTTGCCATTCACCTTTAATATATAGATGAGTGTAAGTGTACTGTTTGAACAAGTTAGCAGTTGTAGCAATTACATTCTGATGGAAACCCTGAGGAGAAGGTCAGTGTGGAGCAGAAACTGGCTTCAGTCTTCCCAATAACCACTTAGTTACACAGCAGCTGGAAAGGAGAAACGAGGAGCTGACTGGTTTCACATTGGCAGCACTGTTGAGAAAAGGGTTCCAAGGAGCTAAGGCCTCAACAGACAGGGAAGAATGAACAGTGTGAGTTTTCGATTGATTCGTAGAAGGGAAGGGAATCTCAAGTGCTGGATGCTAATCAAACTCAAATGGAGATGGACATTTAAATTATTGAATCATAGAATCCCTTCAATGTGGAAGCAGGCCATTCAGCCCATCAAGTCCACACTGATCCTCTGAAAAGCATCCCACCCAGACCCACTTCACTACCCTATGCCTGTAACCCTACATTCCCCATGGCTAACCCACCTAACCTGCATATCCCTGGAAACTACGGGCAGTTTAGCCTGGCCAATCCACCTAAGCTGCACATCTTTGGGCTAGATAATAACCTCACTCCTACTTGCCTACCCACACTGCAGTCATGATTCCCAACACTGATAAAGATGGAAAAAAACAAAGTGACTGGAGGTGTATTAAAACATCACAAATTATGACTTTAATTTCTAGACGTGGATTTTGCATAATATTTGGGAAAATCTGTATTCATCAGGAAACTTCAAAACACACATTCTGAAAACACCATTGCTACATATAGAGGTCACTCAGCATTCAGCAAATCCAGTGCTGGAAAGTCCTTGATAACCAGTGACAGTGTGTTGTGTTTTCTGAACTTTAATATTAACTCCCTCGATATTGTCATTGTTAATGTACATGGCTGTAACAACAGGCACTTTAGCCAAAATTGAATGCAGTGGACACTGAGTCAGTTGTTAATTTTGAGATAGATAGATTGTTGTTTATCTACGGTATTAAATGATATGGACCAAAGGCAGATATATGGATTTGGGCCATAGATCAGCCATGATCTCATTAAATGGTGGAACAGGCTTGATGGGCTGTATGGTCTACTCCTATGTTTGTATTCCTGTGTTTGTAATATTGCTCTGGTCTCATAAATTCAAAACCAACTCACAGGAGTGTTGGGGAATGTGCTGTTAGCTCTGTACTACATTGATAAGTTATACAGTGCCACAGTAATTAAATGCTGGTAGATCACAAGGCAAGTGGTTTTATAAAGATCTGTCTGATTTGTGTATTAGTCTCCCTGATCAAGTGTGTTTCTAATCAATTTAATTAAGGCACAGAAGATGAACATTTCACAAATAAATGTGCATAGCAGCCAAAGAGAAAGAGAAAAGATAAGTCATTCAAATAGTGTGCATCAGAGCATCAAAATGTCCTTGGAACCATGGATAGGTAATGAGTTTGCTGACTTTATCTTGCCGCATGAAGTCTCAGAACTAAACAGCACAATCTGTCCAACTGCAGCAGTGGATCTTGCCGGGTATACACCCATGTAAGGCAGTAGAACTTATTGAATTTTTTTTAGAACAGGTATAGAAATACTCATTGACAAGCATACCATAAGGCCACCCCTAGGGAGAAATTATTTCCTTTTTGTTTCTGTAAATACACTTAACGGTGCCGAGAAACACTCTCAAAAGTATTGCACATTTACAAACCAATTTCATGCCTGAACTAATTGGTTTCAAAGATTCGACACATGAACTGATACATTTGGTAGCTGGGATTTTTGATGTTGATTTGTGTATGGTGATAACACCTTGTTTCTGAGTGCCACTCTATAGTAACAATCCTTTTTCCTCAGCACATGCAATTCCAAGCTCTTGGAAAAGAATCATCAGTGAAACTTGAAAGAGTTCAACATCTGCTGTAATAGATGAGATAAAATAGTTCATCTCAAAACAAACATTGGGTCAAGTACTGAACCCTAATAAATTTGCTGCAGTTCCAAGTCATATAGTTGTTTCAGCAAGAACATTTTAAATGAGTCAGTACTTCCGCTCATTAGAATTTAAGGGATTGGAGAATAGAATGCTTTCTATTTTAGTCATTCAGCGTCAGGAATACTAAGATGCAAAGATGTAATGCAGTTAAATAGATTATGATATTTCCCATTTCTAACATCAATTATCTTGCAATTTCTCTAAGTGTGTTTCAAGCTTACTGTTAATTAGAATTGAAATACGGGGAAATCTGGGCACCAAACATACTACACACTACAGTGCCAACAAGGCCTCAACAAAAACAAACCAAGGACCAGGGTTTATTTCTGAATGGATAACATTGAAAAGTAGAGACAAAAACAGAAATTGCTGTAAAAGCTCAGCAGGTCTGGCAGCATCTGTGTAGAGAAATCAGAGTTAAACATTTCAGATCCAGTGGACCTGAAACATTAGCGAAACGCAGCAGGTCAGGCAGCATCAGAGGAGTAGGAAAGTTGATGTTTCAGGTTGGAATCCTTCTCCAGAACAAAGAGTTCTATTGCTGCCTGACCTGTGTTGACTCTGGCTCCAGCATCTGCAGTTCTTGCTTTCTCTGACCCGAAATGTTAACTCTGATTTCTCTCCCCAGATGCTGCCAGACCTGCTGAACTTTTCCAGCAATTTCTGTTTTTGATTCTGATTTACACCATTTGTAGCTCTTTTAGTTTTTATTGAAAAGTAGACAATTGATGGTAAATTTGTATTGAATGCTGCATTTTGTAGCCAACTTGTAAACATCATGCAGAGTGTTATGATTATTCCTGGGTGAGTTTCCTTAGTCTCTGACTGCTCCAACTGAGCACCAGATACTGATAATCTCCTGGGAGACCCCTCAGTTGGTTGCAATAAGGTTAATTTAGATAACGTCCCTCCCTTTCTGGATACCTGCCTCCCACACGCAAAGGAACTTATCTTTTAAAAGGACCCCATTTAACCAGAGTTTCTTGAGTTAACATAGAGTGAGTTTATTAATTGCAAAACACAAGAAGAATTAGTAATGCAACTGGCAGACAGGGATTAGAAATGAGGTGAGTCCCGGATAAAATTTTCTAAAAATGGATATAGGTCAGCCTCTCAATTGGCCATGAGGAGCAGGTAGAGTCATAGAGATGTACAGCACGGAAACAGACTCTTTGGTCCAACTCGTCCACGCTGACCAGATATCCTAAATTAAATTTAGTTCCATTTGCTAGCATTTGGCCCATATCCCTCTCAACCCTTCCAATTTAAATATCCATCCAGCTACCTTTTAAGTGTTGTCATCGTACCAGCCTCCACTGCTTTCCCTGACAGCTTATTCCATAGTTGATAGGCCAATGTTGAAGCTGTCATAGTGGAGGTTACCAATAATGTTGACGTTGCTAGTTGAGATTGATTTTTGAGAGTTTTAGTTTTGCAGATTGATTGAAATTCTTTTGTCCTGATTCTGAGTCAGAGTGAGGGAGCGGATTCCCTTATGGTATCCTCCTGGCTAACTGACTTCCTGCAATCAGAACAAGAAAAAGACTTTACCTCTGCATCATGGTGACTTGGGGGAAATTCCTTGACAGTCACTTCCACAGAATGCTAATGCTTAGATGTAGTCTGCTGCACTTATAAACCTGTTCTGTCTCCCCAAATCTACTCCAATAGAATTTTAACTGGCTTTTCAGCCCCTGCCCTTGTGTGTTCTTCAAAAGGAAAAACACAAAATGTGTCAGCAGAATGAGACATCATCCACAGGGGGTGTCTTCATGCTGAGCAGGGACTTGTCAGCTGCTTCTTATCTTTCCAAGCACACAAGATCACAGTCGAACCTGTTTGAAATGTCTTTGACACTTTTTAAATATTACATTTCACCGATCCCATAGAAAATGATGGGCCTACGGTTATCTTGTCTATGTAGCAGTCCTCTTTTCAGAGCTCATATTTTGAAATTAAATTAAAAATGTACACTGTACTTCAATTTCTCACCCGTTGTCAGAAGAGGCACTGAAGAGTGGGAAAAACAGATTGTCAATGATAATAGGGTGATACTCCTCAGAAAAGGTGAATGCACTGTCTCCATTTTCTCTAGAGGGGAGGAGGCTCTGAGGTAAACTAATAGAAATGTTCGAAATTGAACACTGAACATTCTATTTGAAATAGAAATATTTAGGGAGGCAATGGATTAGTGGTATCATTGCTGGATTGTTAATCCAGATAATGTTATAATGTTCTGGGGACCCAGGTTCAAACCCTGCCATAGCAAATGGTGTAATTTGAGTTCAATAAGTATCTGGAATGAAGAATCTAATGATAACCGTGAATCCATTGTCAATTGTCAAGAAAAATCCACCCAGTTCACTAATGTCCTGTAGGGATGGGAACTGCCATCCTTACCTGGTCTGGCTGACATGTGACTCCAGACCCACAGCAATGTGGTTAACTCTAAACTGCCCTCTGGGCAATTAGGGATGGGCAATAAATACTGCCTAGCCAGCGACATGAATGGATAAAAGAAAAAAAATCATGAAGCGCCTTTAACTCAGAGCATTTCCATTTCTGAAAAAGAGCGAAACCGAAAGACATTTGTAGTGATTGTAACGAGGTCAGCCATGTTGAATCTCATAGAACATGAGTTCCCTGATTGGGGCTGTTAATCAGGTCCAATCAGGGAGCCCTGGCTGACCAATATAAACAGGACTGTCAAAGGTTCTGTTCATTCTGTGGGAGATGGATTAGTGTCAAGGACTCTCCATGAGTAGATAAAGGGTGACTTGGCGAGACAATACCTGCCTTTGGAGTTATTTTACTATCAACATAAAGATTTTTTAATTTACTCGTGGGATGTGGGTGCCACCATCTATCATCTGTCCCTAGTTGTCCTTGAAGATGGTGGTGTACTCCCTACTTGAACCACTGCAGTCCATCTGCCATTAGGGAAGGAATTCCAGGATTTTGACTTAGCAAACGCCAAGAAATCACAGGGCACTTAGGAGAAATGTCTTTAGCTGAGTAGTGGTGAGAATGTGCAACTTGTTACCATGGGAGATAATGGGAACTGCAGATGCTGGAGATTCCAAGATAATAAAATGTGAGGCTGGATGAACACAGCAGGCCAAGCAGCATCTCAGGAGCACAAAAGCTGACGTTTCGGGCCTAGACCCTTCATCAGAGAGGGGGATGGGGGGAGGGAACTGGAATAAATAGGGAGAGAGGGGGAGGCGGACCGAAGATGGAGAGTAAAGAAGATAGGTGGAGAGGGTGTAGGTGGGGAGGTAGGGAGGGGATAGGTCAGTCCAGGGAAGACGGACAGGTCAAGGAGGTGGGATGAGGTTAGTAGGTAGCTGGGGGTGCGGCTTGGGGTGGGAGGAAGGGATGGGTGAGAGGAAGAACCGGTTCGGGAGGCAGAGACAGGTTGGACTGGTTTTGGGATGCAGTGGGTGGGGGGGAAGAGCTGGGCTGGTTGTGTGGTGCAGTGGGGGGAGGGGATGAACTGGGCTGGTTGAGGGATGCAGTGGGGGAAGGGGAGATTTTGAAACTGGTGAAGTCCACATTGATACCATATGGCTGCAGGGTTTTTCCACTCCCCCTCCCATTCTCTTGATGACATGTCCATCATGGGCCTCCTGCACTGCCACAATGATGCCACCCGAAGGTTGCAGGAACAGCAACTCATATTCCGCCTGGGAACCCTGCAGCCATATGGTATCAATGTGGACTTCACCAGTTTCAAAATCTCCCCTTCCCCCACTGCATCCCTCAACCAGCCCAGTTCATCCCCTCCCCCCACTGCACCACACAACCAGCCCAGCTCTTCCCCCCCACCCACTGCATCCCAAAACCAGTCCAACCTGTCTCTGCCTCCCGAACCGGTTCTTCCTCTCACCCATCCCTTCCTCCCACCCCAAGCCGCACCCCCAGCTACCTACTAACCTCATCCCACCTCCTTGACCTGTCCGTCTTCCCTGGACTGACCTATCCCCTCCCTACCTCCCCACCTACACCCTCTCCACCTATCTTCTTTACTCTCCATCTTCGGTCCGCCTCCCCCTCTCTCCCTATTTATTCCAGTTCCCTCCCCCCATCCCCCTCTCTGATGAAGGGTCTAGGCCCGAAACGTCAGCTTTTGTGCTCCTGAGATGCTGCTTGGCCTGCTGTGTTCATCCAGCCTCACATTTTATTATCTTGTTACCATGGGAGGTGGTTACAGGGAGCAGTACAGAAGTCATGAAGGAAATCCTTGATAAACAGATGAGGGAGAAGAGAATCGAGATTCGTGCTGATTATTAGTTGGGGAAGAAATTTGGAATGGAGTGTAAACATAGTCATGGGCCTGCTGGACTGAAAGAAATGTACTGGATATTCTATGCAGCAGGATATAATTAGTATTGGCTGATTGTATACAACACTTGCTAATTAATCATTGTGCTACTTTGGGTATGTCACAGGAGAAGCTCAAAACAGCACTCTTTTTGCCAAACTGATCACTCATCACCTCATCTTTGACCATCACATGTGACAATTTCAATGCTTTCTGAGCTTTGTCCTATTGTGCAATCTTTGAAAATACAATTGATCTGAAATCTTGACCCTGTACACAAAGCACAGATACACACAATCTCTCACACACTCTCTCACACTGTCTCTCTCTCGCGTTCTCTCTCTCTCACACTGTCTCCGTCTGTCTCGCCCTCACTCTCTCTCTGTCTCTCTGTGTCTCTCGCACTCACACTCACATCGCTTCTGTTCTAGTTAACCTATGTCTCCCCAGCTCCCCAAAGTCTCTGAAATTCACAAATCTCATCCCTGTAGATGAATATTGATATCCAAAAATTCAAATTTCTAATTGTCAATTAAGTAAAGCCATAAAAGGGATAACAAATAGAATCTTGTGGTTGTAAATTCAGTGTGTAGTACAAGAGTAAATAAGTCTTATGAATTTAAACAAAAATAGGTGAAGATGCAGTCAGAGCAATGCATGCAGTTTGGATTTTGTAGAAATGATAATAATGTCACAAAGAATGTAAAATACATTGAAGAGCATAATGCCAAAATTTTTTTAAAATCTTTTGTGAAGTCTGGGTGTTGCTAGGCCAACATTTATTGTTTGGAAAATTGTATTTTTCACTGTAGATTTGAGATATTCAGACCATTCCATTCAGCAGAAAAAGTTGAAGTGCTTTAAGAGCCCTTTGTAAAATTATGAAGAATTTTGATTGTGTTTAGATAAATGGCTGATGAATTGGTGAATAGGGTGTCATTTTTAAATTATCAAAGAATCTGGTTTGGAGAAATTGCTTTACGAACAGAATTGTCATTACTGCAGAATACTCTGCTCTTGGGGATGGTTAACAAAGAGACTGTTACATTTGTTAAAGAACTGTAGGATAACAATGTAATGTCAAAGAAGAGGCTGAAGACACAATGGAAGAGGCAATGGGATTAGAATTAATTGCAACTACAAATCATAGAACCATACAGTCCAGAAGAAACATTCTGCTGAATGCCCTCTGCGCCCCTCCAGTGCAATCATAGCCTTACTATAGTATGGTGACCAGAACTGCACTCAGTACTCCAGCTGTTGTTGAGCCAAACTTGCCAGGTTACCCTGGTTTCTATTTGCTTTCAGCATCTTTATTTGTCTCATATGACTTTGTCAAAAGCTTTTCTAAAATCCATACATCCGCATTAAGTTTTATTTTCCCATTGATCCCACCTGCAATGTCTTACCCTGTCTCCTGGTTAAGCAGTGTCTCAATGTGAAAATTCTCAGCCTTGTGTGGAATGTTATAGGGGTACGAGCGATGTAGGCAGTGGGGAGATTTGTTGGCAGAATTGGCCGAGGAGTCAACACCGTGAGAATCTCTCTTCATCTTTAATGCTTTTGGCAAGGTATAATGCCAGGGTGCAAGCAAACAATTTGTAGATGAAGTTCAGTCTTGTGGATCTCCACATCATGAGGATGGATGGGAATGGGCATTTGGGATTGTGAGAGGTAAAAGAGGATAAGGAGGTAAAAAAGGCAACTGGCTCAGTGCTAATGATGTCTCCCGTGCACTACATTCCCTGCCATCACTTTCCACTCTCTGGCTGTGAAATTCTTGATTCACTCATAACAGACAGACAAAGGAGCTAAAAGCAAATGAAACCCAGAGTAACCTTGCAAGTTTGGCTAGGCAACGGCTAGAGTACTGCATGCAGTTCTGGTCACCTCACTACATAAACTGGATGGGATGCTCTTTGGAGGGTTGGTGTAGACTTGATGGTCTGAATGGCTGTGGGGTTTCTATACCCTTTACTAAAGTGGAAAGATTAGTTAGATATGGGTTTAGGATTAGAGGAGGAGTGTTGCGTTGCAGTCACAGCGTTCTTGATGGCATTGGGTGGAAAAACTCTGCCAGTAAGGTGCCACACATAGGGGGCCCAAATCTGGATTGATGCAATCATGTGTCCTGTTATTGGGGTCCTGTTAATGAAGTGTGGCCAGCCCTTATCTCCAAGCAATGGTCCTGATGAAGAAACTCATTCACTGCTTCTGTGCCCAATTTAGCTCCTTTCTGCCAAGAGTGTTGTGCCCAGCTGCTGGTAGGATGTTGGTCAGTGGGTCTGCCTTCCTAAAAAGGTGGAACCAGGGCTGACAGAAATCTCAGCAGGAGCAACAGCAGGTTACTGCAGAGCCTGGGGAACACCCAGCTCAGGCAGAGGCTCTAGCCTCAGGACCTCTCAGCTGTGTGCATTGCATAGGATGCCCAGAGTATTCCTGTCTCCTCCATTCCCTGGAGATGAGGGAACTGTAATATTGACATATTCCTGTGATGATTCAGCGCTGGATGCTGGAGCAGGACCATCCTCTACCAGAAACTGAGAATATCACTACCACTCTGAAACTCTGGCTTCTTGCTGGCAGTGATAGGTGACCTGTGTTGAATCTCTCAGTCATGCACCTACAACTGCATCAGGACAGTGACCAATGGCATCTGTGTCAGATCACACAGGGTCATTTCACTTCCCTAAGATGAGGTCAAAGCTACAGTCTGGGAAGGAAGATTGGGGAACACAGTTGTGATCCCCCAGAAGCAGGGTGCTATTGACTACAAGTAAGTAGCACTAAGAGGGCCCTATTACAACGCAATGGAATTCAGCAACACAAAGCGATACCATTTCAGTAATGTTCAGGTAATCACCATTACCACTTCCTGGAGGTGTGTGCTCATTACGCTGGCAGCCGACATGACTCCTGCATCCTGGAGCACTCTTGGGGACCTGGAGTGTATGAGTGTCCAGGTGTCTTGTAAAGCTAGTTACTAGGTGACACAGCTGCCCAGTGTGACTATGACTTGTGACATGTTTGTGTCACCCTTTGACTGATGGGAAGTTTCGGTTTAATGCCACCGCATCCTGAACCAAGGAAACGTTAATATCCAAATTCAGACCCAGCCTGAATAGCAACTTGTGAGGGTGCCGCCCCAACTGAGGGACTGCCAAAGCAATGACTGAATGCTAAGAAAGTGATAACACGGTGTGGAGCTGGAGGAACACAGCAGGCCAGGCAGCATCAGAGGAGCAGGAAAGCTGATGTTTTGGGTCGGGAGTCTTCTTCAGAAATGGGGGAGGAGAAGGGGGCTCTGCAATAAGTAGCAAGGGGGGTGCGGTGATAGCCGGTAGATCGTGGAGTAATAGGTGGGAGAAAAGATGGACAGGTCAATGAGGCGGGGATGAGGTGGGGGCGGGCGCTGGTCTTGGGATGAGGTTGGTAGGGTGGAGATTTTGAAGTTAGTAAAGTCCACTTTGAGACCATTGGGTTGTAGGGTTCCAAAGCAGAATACGAGGTGCTGTTCCTCCAGTTTCTGGGAGGCTTTGTTGTGACACTGGAGGAGGCCCAGGAAGGACATGTCATCCAGGGAGTGGGAGGGGAGCTGAAGTGGTTCGTGACTGGGAGATGTTGTTATTTGTCACGAACCAAGTGTAGGCACTCTGCAAAGTGGTCTCCAAGGCTCTGCTTGATCGCACTGATGTAGAGGAGGCCACGTCAGGAACGACAGATACAATAGGCAACAGAAAATGCACTGAGGTCACTGGGGTACAGCCTGCTCTAACTGCTCCATGAAATGGGTCACTGTCCCTGCGTACAAGTGGCAGAACCACTATCATGCAAGATTTAATGCACTGCAGAGTACAATGTAGAGGTGGGGAGCTGAGATCTAAGTGAGCCAGAGGTGTACCATGACGAAGTTGCAAGGCTGGTGTATATCCAATGCCAACGTTTGGACAAAGGAAGCAGGTGGTCGCTCCATACAAGCCTGACATGAGATGTTGGGGATTGCAGATGAAAATGGAGGCTTAGAGGGGCAATCGGCAATTAGTAGTCACCAGGAAGATGTCCTGACTTTTATTTCAGCAATTGTTGCCATCTTGTTTCTCTCTGCTAAGTAGGAGAACAGTAACCTGCGCATAAATAAGGCAAGAATGGGTACAATAATGATGGTATATTAATACATGCAAATAGGCCTCCTACTGCGCATTACAGTGACTTGAAACGTTAACTGTATTTCTCTTTCTACAGATACTGCCAAAACCGCTGAGTTTCCCCAGAACTTTTTCTTTTTATTGTCACTGTTTAGCTGCTGCCTTAATTCCTCAATAATAGTGAAGCTGTAGATCTCCTGGATCTCTTAGTAAATTGTTGTTTCAAGTTACTTTCCATTAGCTGGTTCTTGAGCTTGGGAGATTTTGAGACAAAGACAACGTGAGAGGATCTACCAGAAGCTTTGACATTATTAGTCTATGTTGCTTTCTCTTTCTACTGCGTTGTTCAAAGAAGCTATTAAAGTATAGTTCATTTATATATTCCAGGCGTAATTCATTCATGTACATTTCACAGATAGCCTTTCATCTCCAATGTGTGAGGCTATCAGAAGCAAAAACAGAAATTATCTGGAAAACTCAGAACGTTGTAAAGAAAGGTCACTGGACCGGAAACGTGAACTCGACTTTCTCTCTACAAATGCTGCTAGAACTGCTGAGTTTTCCTAGCAGTTTCATATTTCCAGCATTCACAGTTATTTGGTTTTTATGTGAGGTTATCTTGCAGGTGAGTATAAAACAAGAGATGTGAATTTCGTCCTGGTTAACAGAAAGGGAGTTTTCAGGCAGCTTGTTTGTACGTTGCATGTGGGATGACTGCATCTGTCAGATGATCACAGCATCTGTTTTAGGTTGGCAGTCTCATTTTTAAAACCATTTTTTGTCCACGAAAGTCTCAGGCTTAAATTGGAATGATGGAAGTGGAATGTCAATAACCCATTTCCTCTACAATCTGAAATGTTCAGTTTTCTGCTCATTAAATACATACATACCTGCAGATGAACAAAGTTAACATATAAATCAGCAAACACCTTATTTAATGCTGGATTACATTTAAGTGGCTGAATAGCAAAAGCCTGTTCCTTTGTTTCCAATATAGTTTACTATCAGAAATCTACTTTGTATCTAATGTATTCTCAAATAAGAATTGCTGGCTCTCACAGACTCCTATGTATCTGACAGAAAGAACTATTTAAGTAACAAAGGTACCCACGGCACAACTAATTAACCTTCCTGACAGACGATTTGTCAGAGGATTTTTCCAGAGCGTTCTGAAAGATGCATAACCGGGCTATGATTTCAAGAGACTAAGTTCTATTTTTATTTATACAGGTGGGACTTATATTTGTTGGAACAGCATAACATTACAATCTTGTCTTATTCGAGAATAGTTAGTGCTTAGAAGAGGTTTATTTGACTTGTTAATAATTTAGTTAAGTTGTTCACTGTTAGAGTTAGATAAATAAGTTGTTACTTGTTGATTGTAAAGTGAGTGTCAGAGGTTTGTTTTAATTAAACACTAGAAGTTGCTGAAAGGCAGGTTACACCACTTTTCACATTCCTTTTGCAGATTATAGGGTGAGGAGCTCCTCTTTTAGGTGTTTTGATTTTAGTTCTCGTGGTGGGGGGTGGGAGGTAAGCCTCCGCCTTATAACAATATCTTCCATATTCTTTGAAATTGTTGCACTGTTTTAATCATTTGTCAAACCTCACACCTTCAACAGTTTCCTTCGGTATGTGTGACAAGTCTTGTTTACAAGCAGGCTGGATCAGTGACCCTAGGCTCGCTTACTAAATGCCTTTAGTTCCATGTTGCTGCACGGTACTGGCAATTCTTCATTTCACAGGACATTCCCGAAAACGTTGCTCGGGGCCATCTCAATGGTTTTAATGATTGAAAGAGCAAATCAGGGCATAAAAAAGAAAATGCATTGCACAATAACGGAATCAACAATTCCCTTGTATTGTTTTATTGAATTGTTAGGGATTATGTGTCCCAAGTGAAATGTGTTCAGCCTCAAGTTATAACTCTGAAAACAGTCACACCAAAACAGTTTTAATGATATATTACCTTTCTGTAGTTTTGAGTTGCCCCATAAATGATAGTAATGTCTAACATTTACAAGAAGAATTACATGATTTAACATTCATGAATGTACTCCAGGAGGAAATATAAGTAATTGGAACAGCTGTTAGCTTTGTGACTGTCTTACTTGCAATGGAGTGCAACAATTGTTGAAAACAGCAATACTGCAGAAAGGTGAAACATTCACACGATGCTTGTTGAAGGCTTTTTTTTCTTAGCATCAATCTGAGGCTTTCTTAAGTCATGTCAGGATACTTGGCCATAGTTGATTTCAGTGAAGTAGTCCTCTAAACTGGGGAGAGTACAGAATCAGGTGCCATTTACAGCCTGTAACCTGAGACATTTTTACACCCCTGACAGGGGAAATAAAACGTGAGACTTCTTCACTGATTTTCTAAGACTCATTCTGGGTGATGGGTGTCACCGGCTGGTTGGCAGTTATTGTCTGTCCCTAGTTACCCTTAAGTTATTCATAAGATCAAATGCTGAGAACACAGTTATGGATGTCACAACTCATGGGGTATCATGGGAAATCAGGCCCCTATTTCCAGATCATCCCAAAAGCGTCATAGAGTCATAGATGTACAGCACGAAAACAGGCTGTTGGGTCCAACTCACCCATGCAGATCAGATAATCAGATCCCATTTGCCAGCATTTAGCCCATATCCCTCTAAACCCTTCCTATTCATATACCCATCCAGATGCCTTTTAAATGTTGTCATTGTACCAGCCTCCACCACTTCCTCTGCAGCTCACTCCATATCACCCGCTCTGTAAAAAAGTTGCTCTTTAGGTCCCTTTTAAATCTTACTCCGCTCACGTTAAACCTATGCCCTTTAGCTTTGGACTCACCCACCCATAGGTAAATACCTTGGTTATATACCCCAACCAAGCCCCTCATGATTTTATAAACTTCTAAAAGGTCACCCCTCAGCCTCCAACAGTCAACTTCTCCCAATAGCCCAAGCCCTCCAACCCTGACAACATCCTTGTAAATGTTTTCTGAACCCTTTCAAGTTTCACAACATCATTACCATAGCAGAGAGACTAAAATTAAACGCAATATTCCAAATGCGGCCTAACCAATGTCCTATACAGCTGGGACATGGACTCCCAACACCTAAACAGTTAAAGATTTTTTAAAAAATATGCTAAATTCCCCATTTTCTTAATTTTATAGACTGAGATGAATGGAAAACTACATAGCAATTTCTGCATTAACAAGAATTGCTACTTAATACAAATGATTAAACTCTAATTACAGGTGAACAGTCATTAATTCAACCCAGCCAATTACCACTCCATCAGCGAATTCTCAATCATCAGTAAAATGATAGAACGTGTCACAGACAGTGCTATCAAGCAGCTTCTGCTCAGCAATAACCTGATCAGTGACACCCAGTTTGGGTTCCGCCAGGGCCGCTCAGGTCTTGACCTCATTACAGTCTTGGTTCATACATGGACAAAAGAGTGGAATTCTAGAGATGAAGTGAGAGTGACAGACCTTGACTTCAAGGCTGCATTTGACGGAGTGTGACATCAAGGACCCGTGGCAAAACTGGATTCAGTGATATTGGGGCAAACTCTCCAGTGGTTGGAGCATACCTGATACATAGGAAAATGGGTGTGGTTATTGGAGGTCAATCATTTCAGCCCCAGGACGTCTCTGCAGGAGTTCCTCGCAGTAGTGCCCTCAGCCCAACCATCTTTAACTGCTTCATCAATGACCTTCACTCCATCATAAGGTCAGAGACAGGGATGTTCACCGATGATTGCACAATGTTGAACACCATTCATGACTCCTCAGATACTGGGGCAGTCCATCTTCGAACACAACAAGATCTGGACAAAATCCAGGCCTGGGCTTACAATAGTGAGTGACATTTATGCCACATCCACAAACATCCACTCCCTCCACCACCAACGCTCAGTAGCATCAGTGTGTACTAACTACAAGATGCACTGCAGAAATTCACCAGAGATCCTCAGATAGCACCTTCTAAACCAATGACCACTTCCGTCTAGAAGGACATGGGCAACAGACATATGGGAACATCACCACCTCCAATTTCCTCTCCAAACCACTTACCATCCTGACTGGTAAATATATCGCCATTTGTTCAATGTTGTTGGGTCAAAATCCTGGAATTCCCTCCCTTATGGCCATAGGTCAACCCATAGCAGGTGGACTGCAGTGGTTCAAGAAGGCAGCTCAGCACCACCTTCTCAAGGGCAACTAGGGATGGGCAATAAATGCAGGCACAGCCAGTGACGCCCACATCTCACAAATGGAAAAAAAATCAATATATAACATTAATTCAAACTCTCATAAGTGTGTCAACTCCCCCTTACACACACACATAGACAGGGAACAAAAGGCACATGGGCAGAGAGAAAAAACAGGAAAAACAAGACTGTGATGAGATAATTGGAGTTTGTTCTTGCTGACCATAAGGTTTCTTTTTAGCCTTTTGGTTTCCAAATGCATCCATTGGGTCACAAGAAGTGCAGGATGACTGGATCACTTGTAAAACATCTCTGACTGATTAATGGTAATGAATTAGAGCTACTGCTGAAGAAAAGATAAGTTGGTTTTCTTCAGGTTTAAAGGAACTTTTGCCTGCAGAGAACAGAGAGACAGCTCCTGTGCTGGTGGAGATCAAAACACGTTCTCTGGAACTCGTTCCCAGCCCTAAGCTGCTCAGTTACCTGAGAACCAATCACTTGGCTGTTTGCAAGTAAAGGGTGTTTGTCACAAGCCCATAAACCCATCGACTTTGTGTGCCAAGCTAAGTTCCATCCTATTCCAGAATACAGGTTCTGTACATAAGAACCCCTTGGTCCCAGTTTGCCTGCAACCGAATCTGAGGAACAGTCTCTTGATCCGAAACATTAACTTTGATTGCTCTCCACAGATGCTGCAAGGCGTGCTGAACATTTCCAGCAATCTCTGTTTTTGTTTCTGATTTACAGCATCTGCAGTTCTTTTGGTTTTTTACCTACTCTTCAATGACTGCTTGTTGAAAGGCTGTTTAAACAATGTCTACCATGAAAGTCAGGTTACATGTTTTGCAAAACATACAGCAATGCTTGCAAAATGTTCATTTTTAAAAAAAACAGTTCTTTCTCTTTAAATCCAGTTTTTAAAAAGCACCAAAACTAAAAGAATAGCCTCCACATCGAACGCTGGAGAAGAAATATATATTTATTTACACTAGATATTATTATTTTGAAGCCTGCTCTCAGGCTTCATTTGACTTTTTTTCTGAACCTGCTAAATTAAGTTTCTCCTTCCATCCTTATCACATGACTAAGAATTTAGGAAAAAGCTGAATGGGTATACATGTAATGTAAATATAAACATCATTGTTTTCAAGCTGCCTTATGTTGGAGGCACCACATTTGTAATTTTACATACTTAGTATGAGAATTGAAACTGTCGCATAAATGTAGAAATCTCCTTTAGAAGGAATAAAGTACTGTTGAGGGACTGTTAAAATAAATGCACCAAGATCCCTCTGACCCATTGGCTAGTGCTGGCAGAAAGCAGGAGGAATTTGAATTAAGTTGAATTCTGTCTGAAATGTAGACCTATGTGTCTTTCCTATGAAGTCAGGGCCTTTGGTTGCAGTTGCAAGTCAGGAATCCAGACACAGATGAGGGAAACATTGTTGCAGCCTCCCAATGCACAGAGATGGTAGCCAATGGAAATCAAAAGGCACAACACAGCAAACGATTCATTTCAAAGCCTTATATGTAGTAACATCCAACACTAAGCTCCTTGTGGCTAAATGCTGGAAATATTGAGCATATTGAGCCTGCCCCTAATGTAGATTCACATCCAACTCCACTTATAGCACAAAGCACTGGACATCTGAAAGCAATGTAAAAGCTTCAAAAAAACAAAAAAAAGGCATATCTGCTCCTCTGTTCCTCTTGCCCAGGGAATGTATTTCTCAAAGGGAATGATCAGGATTATCAGTCCATTAATTGCAACACTGACTTATGTCTTCACTTTATTTGCTTCTAAAAACTTGCTTTAAGAATGTTTTTCTTCCCCGTACGGTGAATATTCTGCTGACTTACAAGAGAGCATTTCAGTTAAAAAAAAAACTAAGGGGCAGAATCATTTTTATTGCATTTGCCTCTTGCAGTCTCTAACAAGCACAACCCTGTCTCAGAATAATAATGACCATTTTAATCGCTTAATGAATCACTGTCAAATGCTGTCTTATCACGATCATTAATAACAGGAAAAGTGCACTGACATCTGTTTTCGTGTAAAAGGGTTTGAATAGCACGTTATATTTAAACTGGAAGGCAAAATAATGCATTCAGTCAATCATAAAGTGAGGAGATATCAATTCATCTCAATGTCTTTACCTTGATTTCTGACCTTGTCCACCTCAGTTCAACATCGGCACCTCCACATCATGATCATGCGCTGTGATGAATTTATTTGATCGTTGTATTTCTGAAGAGCTGATCATTGGTGGCAGGTGAGATTACGCTAATCAAACTGTGAAAAAATACAGCTCTTCTTGGCGCAGCTTCAGCAAATATGAAACAAAATATATAGACTTAAACATGGGAAAATTTGTGAGGGGTATAGATAGGGTTTATGGTAGGTATCTTTTCCCTAGGGTGGGGGATTTCCAGATGAGGGAGCACATTTCTAAGCTGAGAGATGAGATATGTAACAAAGACATGAGAGGCAAATTATTTTACACACAAGTGGCTCATGTGTGGAATGAACATCCTGAGGAAGTGGTGGATGTGGGTACAATTACAATATTGAAAAGATATTTGGATAAGTACATGAATAGGAATGTTTTGGGGGATACAGGCCAGGAGCAGGCAGGTGGGACTAGTTTAGTTCGGGATTATGATTGGCATAGACTAGTTGGACGAAGGGTCTGTTTCCTTGCTGTATGACTAAATGATTATGTTTCTTAAAAATACAAGTTCACACTGACTCTCCTGACAAACACCAGCAGCACTTTGTTTTAATGGGATTTTTTTTATGCAGGCTCCATGATAGAAGGTAACTGTTGAATAATGGACCACAGTGTTTTACTTCTAGTCATTTTCCTAAGCATCCTCTTCAGAGATGTTGTGACTCTTCTGTGGAGCAGGTGGTATTTGAATCCAGGCCTCCTAACTCAGGGCAGGGCCAATACTATGTACCACAGAAATCCTTGGCATTTTATTTCTAAACTAAAAACATGTCTAATTTCAGAGGTGGGTCGTTATTCAGAAAACAGAAACCCTTAGTTTACTTTCTTATTTTCAACATGTTCCTTCTTCAGAACTCAGTTCTGAAGGATCGCTGGACCTGAAACATTAACCCTGATTTTCTCTCCACTGACACTGCTAGACCTGCTGAGTTGTTCCAAGCAATTTCAGTTTTTGTTTTAGCATAGCTTGTTGATTAGCATAGATAAGGAGTGTCAAAGAGTCTGTTTTTATGCTATATGACTCTATGACACTATAATTCTTTGTCTTGTAGTCAAATCCTCTTGTGATAAAGCTTAACATAATGTTTTCTTTCTGAATTGCACAGTGGCTCAATGGCTAGTACTGTTGCCTCAAAGCTCCAGGGACCCAGTTCAATTCCAGCCTTTGGTGGCTGTCTGTGTGGAGTTTGCACGTTCTCTCCTCTGTCTGCATGGGTTTCCTCCAGGTGCTCCAGTTTCCTCCCATACCAAGGATGTGCAGTTTCGGTAGATTGTCCATGCTAAATTGTCCATAATATATGGGGATGTGTAGGTTAGGTAGATTAACTGTGGGAAATGCAGGGATACGGTGGTGGGTGAGTCTGGGTCGGATACTCTTCAGAGAGTTGGTGCGGACTTGTTGGGCTGAATGGCCTGTTTCCACACTGTAGGGATTCTAACTGTTTCCTGCATCCCCATGCTAGCTGTTGGTAACTTATAAACAAAGACACCTCTGTCCCTTTGGAGTAGGTGCTTGTAACTTGAGGAACTTCAGATGTGAGTTGGGGAGTTGATGTCTGAGCACAGGTGTTGTGCCACATCAGGGAGGGGATAAGTTACAGGAAGCAGTCAAACTGCTCAGATTAGGCACTTCAAAGCTGGTCTATGCTCAGGGACAGGAGGGGTGACAGCAAGTATAGGGACCAGGGCTAGCATTCAAGCAATATAGTGTCCAATGTTAGATATGACTCTTCAGTGGGAGAATATTAGTTAAATAGTTGTACAAAAGTATTGAGGTTCTTGTGATCTGTGTGGATGAGAGTGGGACTACATTTCGTTATATTTTGCTCTCACTATTTTATGCTTTGTCGGATATAAAGTCTTACCTTGCTAAGCCAAATTATTGCATAAGCTAACATTTTCTTCTGTGCAATGTTTGTTGCAATGGTTATGTCGTTCTAATGGGCATATAGTTGTTAGAATGCTGAGTATTTGTTCCACGAAATAGTACATTTTTACTTTGCATGACACAACTTTTTCTGAAACTCATTATGCGTTTTCTGAAAAGCATTAACACAGTAAACACAGAAACATAAATCCTCAGGGTCACTCAACCCAAAGCATTAACTCTGATTTCTCGCCACAGATGCTGACAGACTTGCTGAGCATTTGCAGAAATTTCAGCTTTTGTTTACACAGTAAACTTATGGTCTGATTTGAGTATTGCTCAAAAAATCCAACACTTTGTAATCATCAGCAAAAGTCTTGAGAAATACCAATGAGAAGGGGAAACAGTGTTCATATCGTATGAGGAAGGAATGCGCATTAACTGGCATGTACCTCAAAAATTAGCAATGTGGTATTTGAATTTCAGTGCTGGCTTAATGCCAGACTAAATATCCCAAAGACTGGCAGATTGTATCAAGTAGCATATCCATTCAGCTGTTTGCAACAATCAGATGCTGACTGTCCTCAATTAGCATGCTTACAAACCTCAAAATATAGTGTCCAATGTTAGATGTGATTCTTCAGTTGGAGAATATTAGTTAAATAATTCTGAGTGTGCAAAGAATCGTGCTGACAATAAATTCAGGATTATTAATCAGGCTCGTAGTGTAATGCATGCTGGAAGCCGCATGTATTAATATTATTTGCTGACACAGTCATAGAATCCCTGAAGTGCAGAGAGAATCCATTTGGCCCATTGAGTCAGCACCAACCGTCTAAAGAGCATCCCATCTGGACCCACTCTAACCACGTAACCCTGCATTCCCCATGGCTAACCCACCTAGCCTGCACACTGTGGGCAACTTAGCATGGCCAATTCACCTAACCTGCACATCTTTGGATGTGGGAGGAAACCAGAGCACCTGGAGGAAATCCACACAGACACAGGGAGAACATGCAAACTCCGCACCGTCAGTTGCCCGAGGGTGGAATTGAACCTAGGTTCCTGGCTGTGAGGCAGCAGTGCTAACCACTGCGCCACCCAAAAAAAGAAACTTGCCCAATCGTTGCACCTGTCTCAATTCCAGAAAATAGGAACATTTCCTGATTTATTTCTCAGGATGATGCCTTGGTCAAACAATCAATTTGTCTGGTTAAAATTTAAACAAAGCTCAGCAGTCATCATCTAGCGGGTGCCTTCTCCATGGCAATGTACCCACCAATCGGACTCTACTTCCAACCAATCAGTACTCTCCTCTCATACAGTATAAATGTTGTTTTCTGTTTACTTAGGTACTTCTTGCAAATTGCCCTGACAACTGTAATTCGAAAATCTTTGATAAAATGTGTCTTTTCTTCAGTAGTACTCAAGTTCTGTAACCAGATGTTATGGTTATCGGTTAGCTCTCTCACTGATCATTCCTAAGTAATCCAGATTCAAAAGAACGGTTTTCGACATAAGGTGAATAATAAGGAAAACTAGGCAAATTAAAAAGGATCACTGCTTCTAACTGTGCCTTTCAACTTATCTCTAAGTCCAGGCCTACTGCCAGAGGACTGAACGTCAGCAGATGTTATATCAATTCTTAGAGAACAAGAAAACATTATTGCAGGCCTATCATTCCAACTTCTCAATGAGGCAAATTATTGAGAATAATTCTGAGGTAGTGTATACATTTTCATTTGGAGGGATGTGGATTTGCAAGAACAGTCTGTATTAATTTGTTCATTTCTGACCTTCATGAATGAACTTTTGGAGGATTTATAAAGGAAGGTGATGAGCAAGTGCATTTAATGTTGTCTGTATGGATTTTTGCAAACCTTCTGGCAAGGGCTCATTTGGCATTCTTTTCAATAAATAAAAAGCTCACAGGAGCCAAAGGAAAAGGAAATTGGATTCAACAATTATAAGGAAATGAGGGACTTTAGATAGTGGATGTTCTGCAGTGCTTATGGTATACATGAATGAGTTCGACTGCAGGAAGCACGCTTAGGAAACTTGCAGATGATGCACCAAATGGTCATATGGTTTATGGTGAGGAAGGATCCAGATTACAGGATGTTATCAATGTGCTGGTCAGGCATATTGTAAAGAGGCAACTGGTATTGAATCTGCAGAAGTATGAGAGAATTGATTTAGGAAGACTAAACCAATGAAGGAAATAAATGATAGGATATTGAGAATGAAGAGGAACAGAGGGGCTTTACATTGTATGCCTATATGTTCTTAAAGACAGCAGCACAGGTAGATAAGATGATACGAAAGCATACTGAATGCTTTCCTTTATTGGTCTAGATCCAGCATTTAAATCCGCATACTCAGCCTCTTACTATTAGTTTGACATGGTCAAATTCTACTCTAACTTCATTCACAAATTTGCTGACGACACCACCATAGCGGGTTAGATATTAAACAACAATGAGACAGAGTGCATGAAGGAGATAGACAGCTTAGTGGCAAGGTGTAAAGACAACAATCTCTTCTTGGATACATCATAACTTGGTATCGCAACTGCTCTTCTCAAAACCGCAAGAAATTACAGAGAGTTGGGAATGCAGCCCAGTCCATCATGAAAACCAGCCCACAATCCATTAATTCCGTCAATATTTCCTGCTACCTTGGGAAAGCAGCCAATATAATCAAACGTTCCTCCAACCGGGTTATACAGTCTTCCACCTTCTCCCATTGGGCAGATGATACAAAAGTTTGAAAACAGATTGAAGAACAGCTTCTTCCCTGCTGTAATCAGACTTATGAACTGATCCCTCATATACTAGAGTTGACCTTTTCCTGTGCCAAATTTATAGCTGTAATATTATATCCTATCTTCTGTTCTATTATCCTGAAGTGCTTATGTAAGGTATGATTGGCCTGGATAGCACATAACACAATACTTTTCACTGTATCGTGAACCAAATGTGAGTAAGGGAGTTATGTTAAAATGGTTTAAAGTATTGGGAAATACACAATGGCATTTTAAGGGCACTTCAATCTACAACATCCCAATTGAAAAGTGTAAAATTCTGCCCTTTAACACATATAGCCCATTTTATTAATTTGCCAAACTGAATACGAGCATCACAAGCAAGGCCAACATTCATTGTCCATCCCTAATGGCCCTTGGGAAGGTGGTGGTGAGCTTCTTTTTTGAACCACTGCAGTCTGTGGGCTGTAGGTTCACCCACCACGTCCTTCGGGAGGGAATTCCAGGATTTTGACTCAGCAACACTGAAGGAACAGCAACATATTTCCAAGTCGGAATGGAGTAGCTTGGAGGAGAACTTGCAGGTCTTGCTGCTTCCATGTACCTCCTGCCCTTGTCCTTCTAGATGGAGGTGGTCGTGGGTTTGGAAGGTGCTGTCTGAAGATCTTTGATAAATTTCTGCCATGCATCTTGTAAACAGTACACATTGCAGCTACTGAGCGTTGCTGGTGGAGGGAGTGGATGTTTGTGGATGCGGTGCCACTCCAACAGGCTGCTTTGTCCTGGATAGTGTCAAGCTTCTTGAGTGTTGTTGGGGCTGCATTCATCCAGGCAAGTGGGGAGTATTCCATCACACTCCTCACTTGTGACTTTACATTGAGGAACTTGTATACAATAGCATGTGTACATTGGTGCCACGAGGGAAAGAAACAGAGCTGGAATTTCTTTTACAAAAATCAACTAGAATGTAATTCCACTTTGCCTGTAAAATAAATTGGCGCAATGTTTAATAGCATCATCGCATTTATGTGCTACTACATTCCTCCAGTGACATAACAGGCAATTCAACTGTTAAACTAATGTACTGTGATAGATGGAGAAACAGAAAAAAATCACTTACTAATAGGTAGATTTTGTCTTTTTGTAATCATGTAAAATGGAAGATAGTGAATTCACAACTCACTTTGTTTAATTTGGCAGTGTGGAAATCTATCTTGCTTCCCTGTGCTCTGTTTTCCACTATTGGCTAGATCATTGTATTGTTCCCTTGTTGGACCTAATGTTTTCAAGAAACATTTGACGATAGAATCATAGTAATTATCTATTCATTTTAAAGGCATGTTAATTGATTAGTTCAATGTTTAATTGAGATTGTGTGAGGAGAGGAAATTAGCCATGACAAACCAGCAGCTGCAGAGTCCAGGTTAAAAATAGATCTCAATGTTTGCTTTGTTTGATGAAGAAATTATTTTTAAATGGGGGCAGTTATTGGAAGAGCAAGCAGGTTGAACCATTCATGACTGGGACAAAAACTGGAAATGAAGTCCAGATAAAAACTGATACCAAGCCAGAATTTGCTGGAAAAATAATGAGAGAGGTTAATGTACGCGTTGTGATTAGATCATCTATACATTTGTTTCGCAAATAGCCACAAATTGCTGAAAGCTTGTCCCATTCTGCTTTTAGATATTTTAAATCATGTTTTAAGATTTATGATGATGCTCCTCTAGGGCAGCTAGGACTTGAATCCAATCTTTAATCCACTTCCTGTGCTGGATGATTAGTTTAGTCAGTTAAAGTGCGGTGTTGACGATGTTAAAGTTGTGTGTTTGATCCTTGCAGTGGCTAATGTTGCTGAATTCCACATCAGACTTTATTTGGGGCTATTGTGGTGCAACGGTAATGACTGCTAGAAACTAGATCTGGGAGATGCTTTTCAGGAAGTGGGAGAGGAGTTAAAGAGCAAATTGCATCAGCTTTTATGGTGGCAGATGCTTCAAACAACCAATAATACAAAAGAATATAGGGAGGCAATTATGTGTCAACACCATCACACAAGAAGTAGCATTAGACAAACTATTGGGGCTAAAGGCAGATAAGTCCTCTGTCCCTGATGGCTTGCATGCTAGGATCCTAAAAATGCTAGCCACAGAGATAGTGGATGCATTGGTTGTAATGTTACAAACAGGACTGCAACTTGCCCCCTCCAGTGATTCATAATGCCCTCAACTGCGCCTCTTGCATTTCCTGTGCTTCTGCCCTCAAATCGCCTCCCACCAACAAAAATAAGGACAGAGTTCGCCTGGCCCTCACATATCACCCCCTCCGCATCCAATGTATCATTCTCTGCCACTTCCGTCACCTACAATCCAACCTCACAACCAAAGAGGTATTTCCCTTCCCACCTCTATTAGCCTCTCATAGGGACAGCTCACTCCACGACTCCCTCATCTTCACCACATGCCCTACCAACCTCACCACCCCCAGCACTTTTCCCTGTTCCTCTGATGCTACTTGACCGGCTGTTCTCCTCGAATGCCTCCACATTGTCTTGACTCGCTCCAAACATTGTTTTGTTTTGGATAAGATGCACAGATTTGGAAAACCATTAATGTGATACCCCTATTCAAAAAAAAAGACAAAAAGTGGGTAGCTAAAGACTGACTGGTCTACCATCTATTGTTGGAAAAGAATTGGAATCAATTATTAGGGAAGTAATAGTAGATATTTGTCAACCGTAATCTAAGCAAGCAGCATTAGCATGGCTTCATAAAAGGAAAATCATATTGACTAACTTATTACAGTTTTTCAAGGAAGTCTCAACCAGAGTGGGTAAACGGGAACTGCAGATGTTTTGTATTTGGACTTCAAAAAGGACTTTGGCAAAGAAGTCCCATGGTCTTGGAGGTAACATATTGACATGGATAGAGAATTGGCTCATGAGCAGGAAACAGTGAATGGGGATAGGGGGTTCTTTTTCAAATTGGAGACCCGTGACCAGTGGGGTTCTATAGGCATCAGTCTTGGGACTGTTAATGATTACACTATGTATTAATGACTTGGAGGAAGAAGTGGATGCACTTTAGCTAACTCTGCAGAAAACTTTGGCAAATGGAGTACCGTATGGAAAACTGTGAAGTTGTTCATTTTGGAAGAGAGAAGAAAAGAACAGGAAAGAGCAAAAATGAAGAAACACTGCTGAAAGTTGCAACACAAAGGAATTTGGGGGAACTTGTGTATGAGACACAGAAAGCCAGCACACAGGGGACAGCAGGGAATCAGGAATGCAAATGCAATATTGACGCTTATTTCAAATGGGTTGGAATATACGAGTAGGAAAGTCTTAATGCAGCTGTACTAGGCACTGGCAAGACTACATCTGGAGTATTGTGAACAGCTCTGGGCCCCTAAATTAAGGAAATATATTATTTCATTGGATACAGTTCAGAGAAGGTTCACTTGAATGATCCAGGCTATGGAGCGATTTTCTTCAGAGCAAAGGTTAAACAGGTTGGGACTCTACTAATGGAGGTTTTGAAGAATGAGGAGTGATCTCATTGAAACATACAGGATTCTTAAGGATCTTCATAGAAGGATAAATGCTGAAAGGATGTTTCCCCTCATGGGAAAGTCTAGGACCAGAGGATATAGTCTCATAATAAAGGGACACCAATTTAAGACTGAGATGAGGAGGACTTTTTTTCTTACAGAGGGTCACGAGTCTTTGGAACTTCTTGCCACAGAGATCTGTGGGGCACAGCCATTGTATATATTTAGAGCTGAGATTTTATCCTTGATCAGTTGGGGAATCAAGGGTTATGTGGAAAGGGCAGGAAAGTGAATGTGTGGATCATCAGATCAGCCCCGATCCTATTGAATGGCAGACCAGACTTGGGGCCAATTGGCATACTCCTGTACCAATTTCTTATGGTCATGTGGTTTCTGAGCCGGAAGGTCCAAGTTCAACACCTATCTCCTCCAAGAGTATGAAATAACATCTCTGCACTGGTTGGTTAAAATATACGTGATTCATTTTGTTACACTCATGCAATCCTGTCTCTTTCCAATCCTTTAATGTTAATCCTTGACTTCTAGACTCTTGTTCAATGAGATTTAAAACACTGTTTTCATCACCCCACCCCCTGCACCCCCCACCACCACCAAATGCCCAGTCTTTCCATCTCAATTTTGTTTATTAGAATTGAGTTCAGACAGATTCTACAATGGCTAAAGAATTTAGTAAGTAAAATTGTGAAAAACTTGTAAAACAATTTGACTTACTTCACAGCACCTATTTTCATATTTTGCCTAATTGTAAACCAGTAATAGGTCGAACATGCTACACATATCTTAAATGATTAGAAATTAACTCTAACTTTCAACAAATTCTAACTGTGTAAGGGTGTTATTTTGCTGTGATCATGAAAATTTGTGATCTTAGCGCATTTTTCTTTCAAATAATGTTAACAGTTTGTTTTGATTCAACATGTTTGAAAAAGAATTGCATACTTTTTAAATTTAACTTTTAAGATCCAAACATGCAGACGACTTTTTATTTGCTTTATTATTGAAGGTTCAATGAAATAAAGGGTTGTGAAAAATCTGGACATTGATAAGAAATACAATTGATCATTTCATTATTGTATGTTATTGTATAAATGTAGGATTTATATTCTTTTAAAAAGTGCATGCCTGTATAGCACAAAGAGGAAGATCTGCTGCTATGCTACCTTTAATCCAAGCATGACAAAGTTGATTGATGAGGGAAAGGCTGTAGATGTCATATACATGGACTTCAGTAAGGCATTTGATAAGGTTCCCCATGGCAGGCTGATGGAGAAAGTGAAGTCACGTGGGGTCCAGGCTGTGCCAGCTAGATTGATAATAACTGGCTGGGCAACAGGAGACAGAAGTTAGTAGTAGAAGAGAGTTTGTCAAATTGGAGACCTGTAACCAGTGGTGTTCCACAGGGATCTGTGCTGGGACCACTGTTGTTTGTGATATATGTAAATGATCTGGAGGAAGGTGTGGATGGTCTGATTAGCAAGTTTGCTGATGACACTAAGATTGGTGGCGTAGCTGATAGTGAAGGGGACTGTCAGAAATTACAGCAGAATATAGATAGACTGGAGGGTTGGGCAGATAAATGGCAGATGGAGTTCAATCCAGGCAAATGCGAGGTGATACATTTTGGAAGATCAAATTCAAGGGCAAACTATACAGTAAATGGAAAAGTCCTCGGGAAAATTGATGAACAGAGAGACCTGGGTGTTCAGGTCCATTGTTCCCTGAAGGTGACAACGCAGGTCAATAGGGTGGTCAAGAAGGCATATGGCATGCTTTCCTTCATTAGGCAGGGTATCGAGTACAAGAGTTGGCAGGTCATGTTGCAGTTGTATAGGACTTTGGTTCGGCCACATTTGGAGTACTGTGTACAGTTCTGGTCGCCACACTACCAAAAGGATGTGGATGCTTTGGAGAGGGTGCAGAGGAGGTTCACCAGGATGTTGCCTGGTATGGAGAGTGCTAGCTATGAAGAGAGGTTGAATAGATTAGGATTATTTTCATTAGAAAGACAGAGATTGAGGGGGCACCTGATTGAGTGGGGGACTCAAAAACTAGGGGTCATGAGTTCAAAGTGAGAGGAGGAAAGTTTAAGGGAGATATGCGTGGAAAGTTCTTTACACAGAGGGTGGTGGGTGCCTGGAACGCGTTGCCAACGGAGGTGGTAGACGCAGACATGTTAGCGTCTTTTAAGATATATTTGGACAGGTACATGGATGGGCAGGGAACAAATGGACACAGACCGTCAGAAAATAGATGACAGGTTAGACAGAGGATCTTGATCGGTGCAGGCTTGGAGGGCCGAAGGACCTGTTCCTGTGCTGTAGGTTTCTTTGTTTCTTTGTTTTTTTTATTGACTGAAATATTTAATAGTAAGGTACAAGGAGAGATAGGGCCAAGACAGTATTTTCTGTACAACGTGGTTTCCTATCCCTCATTTAAAAACAAAACAAAATCTACCAAGAGATATTGATTTTTGAATTGGAATTTCCGCTGAGTGCAACTTTGTTATGTTGTGCCTATTTCTTGGCTGAGAAGTGCAGTTATACGGTTACATTTAGGGCTTGAATGCATCCCAATGTGACTTCATTTCTTTTAATTTAACCCCAAAACATTGGAGCCTGTAGAATCACAATGAGTAGCTTAAAAGTAGAACTGAGATTTGAAATGCCAGATTCTTGTGGAAATATTGCAAGCAGTGAAAATTACTCTGAATAGGTGTGAGATGAGATTTTGGTTATAGGAGAGATTGTGGAAGACTTCTTAAATAGCATAATCTTCATAGACTTACTTCCTCGTCTCATATGGCTAAAGGAGATGATTTATTTGGCATAGTAACTATTCATTTCGTGCCTACAACCAGCAATTATATTATCCTGTAATATCGTAGTCACTTAGTCAACCATGACATATTTAAGATGGTCATTTACTTTACATACTTTAAAGTGATACTGATTTTAGTTGTACTTCTAAAAATTTCAATGATGAATGTTATTTAAATCTTGTGATCTGAACAACCTTTCAAATACCACTACAGGTACATTTCTGCTTTGCACCTTACAAAGTGCTAGAAAAACACAGGATCTATTCATAAGAAATCAGAAAGAACCAAAGGAACGTGGACAATGAAATGTGGCTCCTTGTTATTATCAAGTCAGGGCTTTGAAAGGCACAAAAATGTTGGTCAGATCACTTCCGGTCAGTTGACCTGGTCTGATAGAAAGGACAGTGACATAAAAGTGCCATGGGCCAGAAAAGAGCTCTTCATCCAACTTTCACTTTTCTTTTGACCTAAGTTTTGCTGAGGTAGTGATGACAGTTACTTCCTAACCCACCCACATCCCTATTTTCTGCATATAAACTGGTGTTTTCCCAGCCTCCATCAGTTCAGAGGAAGGGTCACCAGAGGACAGTGATGAGGAGAAATTCCTTCTCTCAGAACTAGTAAATCTGTGAGCTGCCAAGGCTCAGTCTTTAGGCATATTCAAGGCTGAGATTGACAGATTTTTAACCAGGAAGGGAATTGAGTGTTCAGTGGAGAAATGTGGAGTTTTGGATTATCAGATCATCCAAAATTTCATCAAATAGCAAAATAAACTGGCTGAATGGCCTACTTCTGCTCCTGCATGTAATGGACAATTTCAAATCTTGACATCTGTGGGAAAGAAGATGGTAAATGGTTGAAATGAACAATCTCCATTTGATTTGATTTGATTTATAATTATCATATGCATCTAAGTGCAGCGAAAGATTTTGTTTTGTATGTGTAGGCAGATCATACCATGAAAAGAGCATTAGGGTAAATAATTTCACAGACTGTTTCTACCCATTCACCATTTTATTATAAATAGAAACAAAAATTGCAGAGGAACTCAGTTGGTCTCATAGACACTGTAGAGATCGAAACAAAGTTAACATTTTTAATACAATTCCTCCTCAGGGCTGTTTTACACCATTTTTACATTACTGCTTTGTGTGCCAGGCAGATTGCTGCGAGATTCCAGCAGCATCTTTAGTATTAACTGTGAATATTTGAACTACATGACACATAGCCGGCTCTAATGGCATTTTAACCTAATCTTGATCAGAAGAGTCATGCAGCACTGTCAGGAATCCTCATTCAAGCCTTATAAAATAAGTTTCACAGCAAAACTTGCCTATAAGGATGGCAGAGACTTGAACTCTCATAACATTTAAGAAATATTTAGATATGCACTTGCGACGCCACAGCATACAAGTCTATGGGTAAAGTGCTGAAAAATGTGATTTAGGTAGTTAGGTGGTTCTTTTGGATTAGCACCAACATGATAGGCTGAAGGGCCTTTTTCTGTGAACCAGACCTTTATGACTGTATGACTTTGGATAGCCAGATTATGACAAGCAAAGACTCTCATCTCAATGTCATAGTAACACCTGGGTTTTCAGTTATGCAGCCTTTAACCCACAATGCTCTCCTGGTGCTGGGAGATGATCTTTAATACATAAGAACATTAGAACTAGGAGCAGGAGTAGGCCATCTGGCACTTCAAGCCTGCTCCACCTTCAATAAGATCATGGCTGATCTTTTCATGAACTCAGATCCACTTACCCACGCTCTCACCATATCCCTTAATTCCTTTATTGTTCAAAAAAACTACCTTAGCTTTAAAAACATTTACTGACGTAGCATCAACTACTTCACTGGGCAAGGAATTCCATAGATTAACAACCCTCTGAGTGAAGAAGTTCCTTCTCAATTCAGTCCTAAATCTGCGCCCTCTAATCTTGAGGCTATGCCGTCTTGTCCTAGCTTCACCTGCCAATGGGAACATCCTCTCTACTTCTATATTATCTATTCCCTTCATAATTTTATATGTTTCTATAAGAGCCCCCCTCAATCTTCTGAATTCTAATGAATATAATCCTAATCTACTCAATCTCTCCTCATTAGACAACCCCCTCAACTCTGGAATCAACCTAGCGAACCTCCTCTGCACCCCCTCCTGTCATTCCCCACCCCAAACAGGCAAGTACTTAACCAATCAGGAGTTAACATCTTCTCCCGGGAGTTAAAATCAGCCCTATTTTTAACTGATTGGAGTGCAACCTGAATTTCAACAGCTGGTGGGTTCAGGCAAGAAATCATCTTTGGTAAAAGAAGCAACATGATCGATCTCCTCATTAGAAGATTTAATACGGACCAGGTCTGCACAAACTGCCCTCACAATATGAGGGGGTTGGACAGGGTGAATGGAAAGCTGCAATTCCCTTTAGTTGGAGGATCACTAAGAAGGGGGCATAAGTTCAAACTGAATGGCAAGAGGTTTAGAGGCGATTTGAAGAAAGGCATTTTTTTTTACCCAGAGGGTGCTGGAGGTCACAAGTGAGAGTAGTTAACAGAGGAACCTAACAACCTTTAAAAAGCAATTAGATGAGCACTTAGTGGCATAACATTCAAGGCTATGGACTTAGTGCAGGAAGGTGAGGCTGGAGTAGGTAGTAGAATATTTTTGGCAGTACAGACTTGATGAGCTGTAGGGTCTTTCTGTACTTTATGATTCTATGATAAGTTAACCCTTTTGAGTTAGTAGGTCCCTACTGAGTTGAAATTAACAAAATATGTCTTTCAAATAAATGTACCATGTTTGCAACAAGAATCTGACAAAGACTTTCAGAGCAGACTTTTCTCGTGTTTATGACATTTACTGAAGTGTACCACTGCAGCATTTTAAACATTTATGTTGCGTCAATCTCAATTCGTCATTGAAAGCTAACTTCTAACAGGATCTAGATTTTTTGGTTTCTTGTTTTGCCAAGATAATATTCAAACAAATAAACTTAATGACATCTTGGTCAGAGGATATGTTTGGTCCTGGATTTATGCATTAAAACAATTTAATATTGTACCATTCAAGATTGCTAACCAATGCAGTTGTGATTACTATTTGAATCCTGGTCACCATAGCTATTTGTTTTTTAATATTTACGTTTGTAACTGTGGCTATAAAAAAAACTGGAACGGATGCAGTCTTCTGTACTGAATATAAAATATTTTATGCATTGTAAATCACTTTCCGTAATGACACACTTATTTCAAAATGTGTACCTTTATTTCTATGTGAGAGTGGGGAATGTAGAACAATTCCATTAGAGTGAACCTGAGGCATAATGGAACAGCTCATCCATCATAACACTGCACTGCATTCCACTACATGATGTGGAAGTGTGCTCATAAATAAAAGCACATACAATTTTAAAGCATTATTTTATATCTGTTTTCACTGACATCAACAGATTAGTTTTCCTGCTTAGTTCTCCTTTATTTACTGAAGTTTCTATGGATCTACTGGGAATCGAGAGAGATTTGCCGTGCCTATACATTTGCACTATTGCACATGATCAATTTTCAGTCCATTTGTCTTTTGGTATGTTGAGTCACGTTGTTGGCCTAAAATGACCAGTGTATTACTTTACTTTTATGTTCCATTACTCCTCTCCTAAAGGTAGATGCTGATGACGAGATATAGCCCTGTAGGGACCAGAAATATCTTTGTACCCTGTCTAATTTACATCCTGCATGTGCAAATTTAATTAGAGAGTGTTGTCAGATAATTGAATGCAGTAAATGTGAAATCCAGCCCTCACCAAAAATCAACCCTAATCTCCTAAACTGCTTGTCCAATATTTGTTACTGGATGAACAGCAATTTTCTCCCAATAAATATTGTGAAGACAATTTTATTGGCCATGTTCCAAACTCTGCTCCCTAGCTATTGACTCTTCCTCCCTCTCCTGTCAAAAATCAGCCAGATTGTTTGCAACCTTGGTGTCCGTTGTGACCCTGAGGTGACCTTCTGACTATATATTTTTGCTATCACTCGGATCTCCTATTTCCACCTCTGTGACATCATCTGACTTCAGTCCTGTCTCAGGTCATCGAAAACCCTTATTAATGCCTTTGTTACCTTTTTAGCTTTCACTCTTCCAATACACTTGCATTTTACCCTCTGTAAGCCTGACAACGCCGAAATATTTGGCATCATATCTTCATGCCAAGTCCCTTTCTCTAATATTCCTATTGTTGATTGATCTACATTGCATTGGTGCTAAACTGTAGAATCCCTCTCTCCAAACTCTGTGCCTTTTTAACCCACATTCCTTTTTTAAGACACTCCTTAAGATGTAAGATATTGATCAAGTTTACGGTCATCTCACCTGATGGGCTAGAATTCACCATGGTCTTTGTGCTGTCAAATTCAGGACTAAATAGTCTGGTCTGCAGATTGTAGCCTGCCAACTGCTCTTATCCAAAATTGCCATCCATCCATTTGAAGAGGATGATGGCTCCCACTGCTGCAGGCCCAGTCAGATGGTCAGTAGCTCTTGAGTCTATAGAGGTCCACTTGTAAGTTGACATTGCTGAAGCAGGCAGGAGATCTTGAAATTGTAAAGAACAGAATTAAACTAAGGCATTTTCCAACCTTTTTGCCCAACCCTGTGGAGCAGGAAACTGATTCTATTTTCAGCCTGCCTCTGGAGACGTTCCCAGTAGTCAGGAGGCATTCAGAAAATGATGACTCTCTGGACTTCCCCCAGCTGTTTCATTTCTAAGCTTGCCACACAGAGCCAGGAAATTTCTGCCCAACATTGCCGAATGTGGCTTTCTTTATGATGCTGTTGTGAGATGCCTTAGGGTACTTAGTATCTTGAAGGTGTTACTTAAATATAGGTTGTTGTTGCTCATTGGCAGAAGTGATTGGAAAAAGAAAATTAGTTATTCTTCATTTCAGACATGGCCCTCACCCCAACTTTGACCTTGATATCAACAAATCTCTGCCTAACACAGCGACTAATCTTTATGGTCAATGCCACAAGAATGAATGCATTGTGTGAATTCAGTTTGGAGGAGTCAGGGAAGCCCCTAAGAGACCAATCCAACCATGTTGTACACCAGTGTTCATTAGGAACATGGGCATTTTTTCAGGAGGAAACATTGGGCTGATCAGAGATGGCTTCTGGCTTATGTCATTACTCTGCTGTCTACCCTGGGTAATCTGTGGCCAATTATTGTGCACAGTGAGGTGAATAAATGTTTCTGAAAATGCTCATTATTCCTCACCCTTTACAAAATACACATTGCCAAAATTACATTTGGTCCACCTTGCATGGAAGCCGCAACAGTCATTTGTATTTATTGTTTAAAAGTGCTTAATATTCTGTAATACCTGAAGAGGCCAGCTAATTCCTTCCAGACTGTATTAATATGGAATAATTATTCGGATTTGGTTTTCCGGTGAGATGGTAAGGCATGAAGTGGTGAGATGATGGCCAAGGGTGTGTGACTGGGGCTGTTGCAGCTGAGTAAACATCTAAAGATTCCAGAGATAATGGGAACTGCAGATGCCGGAGAATCCAAGATAACAAAGTGAGAAGCTGGATGAACACAGCAGGCCCAGCAGCATCTCAGGAGCACAAAAGCTGACGTTTCGGGCCTAGGTCCAGTTTGTGTGCTCCTAAGATGCTGCTTGGCCTGCTGTGTTCATCCAGCCCCACACTTTGTTATCTAAAGATTCCAGCTGCATCTCCTCTGGTTCTGTGATGGATAGTCTCACGTGTGAGATTTTCTGTTATGAAGATTTTGTGTTGCATGATCACAACACTGGGACAAAGTCTGCACATCAGGCGCAAATCAGTGATGCTGCAAATTGTGTCTAAAACTGCGCACTTGCAAAATGTTTTTCTTCCCTAGCTTCTTGCTCAGACTGATGGGTATATCACCAAATTGTCATGAATCAGAACAGACATTTTAAAGTAGATAAAAAGGTGTAGAGCTGGATGAACACAGCAGGCCAAGCAGCATCAGAGGAGCAGGAAGGCTGACGTTTCAGGTCAAGACCCTTCTTCAGAAATGGAGGAGGGGAAGGGGCTTCTGAAATAAGTAGGGAGAGAGGGGGAGGCGAATAGAAGATAGATAAAGGAGAAGATAGGTGGAGAGGAGACAGACAGGTCAAAGAGGCGGGGTTAGAGCCACTGAAGGTGAACGTAGGTGGGGAGTTAGGGAGGGGACAGGTCAGTCTAGGGAGAACGGACAAGTCAAGGAGGCGGGATGAGGTTAGTGGGTCTGGGATGGGGGTGGGGCTTGAGGTGAGAGGAATGGTTAATGAGGCAGGGGCGAGCTGGGCTGGTTTTGGGATGCGGTCGGGGGAGGGAAGATTTTGAAGCTTGTGAAGTCCACATTGATCCCCTTGGGCTGCAGGGTTCCCAAGCGAAACATGAAATGCTGTTCCTGCAGCTTTCGGGCGGCATCATCGTGGCACTGCAGGAGGCCCAGGATGGACACGTCGTCCAAGGAGTGGGAGTGGATTTGAAATGGTTCACGACTGGGAGGTGCAGTTGTTTAGTGCAAATTGAGCATGCTGTTTCGCAAGGCGGTACCCAAGCCTCCACTTTGTTTCCCCAGTGTAGAGGAGACCACAACGGGAACAGCAGATACAGTGTAGCACATTAGCAGATGTGCAGGTGAACATCTGTTTGATGTGGAAAGATTTCTTGGGGCCTGGGATGGGGGGATAGGTGTAGGGGCAGGTGTAGCACTTCCTGCTATTGCAGGGAAAAGTACCGGGTGTGGTGGGGCTGGTGGGGATTGTGGAGACTGTGGAGTGTACAAAGGAGTCGTGGAGAGAGTGGTCTCTCCGGAAAGCAGATAAGGTTGGGGAGAGAGAACTGCCTTTAGTGGTGGGGTCAGACCGCAGATGGCGGAAGTGTTGGAGGATGATGCATTGGATTCGGAGATTGGTGGCGTGGTACGTGAGGACGAGGGGTTTCTGTTTTGGTTATTATTGCAGGAAAGGGGTATGAGGGGTGAGTTGCCGGAAATGCGACAGACATGGCCAAGGGCATTTTCAACCACTGTGGAGGGGAAGTTGTGGTCCTTGAAAAACGAGGACATCTGGGATGCCTGGGCGTGGAATGCCTCATCTCGGGAGCAGATGCGGTGGAGGCGAAGGAATTGGGAATAGGGGATGGCCTTTTTGCAGGAGGGTGGGTGGGAGGAGGTGTATTCTAGGTAGCTGTGGGAGTCGGTGGGCTTGAAATGGACATCGGTTTCCAGGTGGATGCCAGAGATGGAAACAGAGAGGTCCAGGAAGGAGAGAGAGGTACCAGAGATGGTCCAGGTGAACTGAAGGTTGGGGTGGAAGGTGTTGGTGAAGTGGATGAACTGTTTGAGCTCCTCTGGGGAGCAAGAGGCGGCGCCGAAACAGTCATCAATGTAATGGAGGAAGAAGTGGGGTTTGGGGCCTGTGTAGGTGCGGAAGAGGGATTGTTCCACGTAACCTACAAAGAGGCAAGCATAGCTTGGGCCCATGCGGGTACCCATGGCCACCCCCTCTGTCTGTAGAAAGTGGGAAGAATCGAAAGAGAAGTTGTTGAGGGCGAGGACGAGTTTGGCTTGGCGGATGAAGGTATCAGTGGAGGGGGATGGTTCGGGCCTGCGGGACAGGAAGAAGCGGAGGTCCTTTAGGCCATCTGCATGGGGAATGCAGGTGTATAGAGAGTGGATTTCTGTGCTAAAGATGAGGTGTTGGGGACCGGGGAATTGGAAGTTTTGGAGGATGCGGAGGCTGTGGGTGGTGTCACGGACGTAGGTAAGGAATTCCTGGACCAAGGGGGAGAAAATGGAGTCAAGTTAGGTGGATATGAGTTTGGTGGGGCAGGAGCAGGTGGAGACAATGGGTCGACCAGGGCAATCAAGTTTGGGAAGGAGATAGAAGCGGGTGGTGCGGGGTTGGGGAACGATGAGGTTTGAGGCTGTGGGTGGGAAGTCACATGAAGTGATGAGGTTGTGGATGGTTTGGGAGATGATGGTTTGGTGGTTGGGGTTCGGATCATGATGAATGGGGTGGTAGGAGGAGGTGTCAGAGAGCTGGCGTCTGGCCTCGGTGATGTAGGGGTCAGTGTGCCATACTACAACTGCACCTCCCTTGTCTACGGGTTTTATGGTGAGGTTGGGATTGGAGCGGAGAGAGTGGAGAGCTGCACATTCTGTTGGGGACAGTTTAGAGTGGGTGAGAGGGGTGGAGAGGGTGAGGCAATCGATGACTTGACAGCATTTAGAGATGAAGCGGTCGAGGGAAGGTGGGAGGTCTTGGGGTGGTGAGCAGGAGGAGGGGGTGTGTTGTAGGTGGGAGAAGGGGTCAGTAGAGGGAGGGTTAGGCTCACGGTTAAAGAAGTAGGCGCAGAGACTGAAGCAGCGCAAAAACTGTTCAATGCCCAAACATGACTTGTAATCGTCAATGACTGTGTCGGCGCCGCCTCGTGCTCCCACGAGGAGCTCGAACTGTTCATCCACTTCACCATCACCTTCCACCCCAACCTTCAGTTCACCTGGACCATCTCTGATACCTCTCTCTCCTTCCTGGACCTCTCTGTTTCCATCTTTGGCATCCACCTGGAAACCGATACCCATTTTAAGCCTACCAACTCCCACAGCTACCTGGAATACACGACCTCACACCCACCCGCCTGCATCCCCTATTCCTAATTCCTTCGTCTCTGCTGCATCTGCTCCCGAGATGAGGCATTCCACGCCCAGGCATCCCAGATGTCCTCGTTTTTCAAGGACCACAACTTCCCCTCCACAGTGGTCGAAAATGCCCTCGGCCATGTCTCTCGCATTTCCCGCAACTCACCCCTCATACCCCTTCCCTGCAACAACATCCAAAACAGAAACCCCTCGTCCTCATGTACCACCCCACCAACCTCCGGATCCAACACATCATCCTCCAACGCTTCCGCCATCTGCTATCCGACCCCACGACCAAAGACATTTTTCCCTCCACGCCCTTATCTGTTTTCCGGAGAGACCACTCTCTCTGTAACTCCCTTGTCTGCTCCACACTCCCCTCCAGCTCCACCACACCCAGCACATTTCCCTGCAACTGAAGCAAGTGCTACCCCTTCCCCAACACCTCCTCCCTCACCCCCATCCCAGGCCCCAAGAAAACCTTCCACATCAAACAGATGTTCACCTGCACATCTGCTAATGTGGTATACTGTATCCGCAGTTCCCATTGTGGCCTCCTCCACATCGTGGAAACCAAGTGGAGGCTTGGGGATCGCTTTGCAGAACACCTACACTCGGTTCACAACAAACAACTGCACCTCCCTGTCCCGAACCATTTCAAATCCACTCCCACTCCTTGGACGACGTGTCCATCCTGGGCCTCCTGCATTGCCACAATGATGCCACCCGAAAGCTGCAGGAACAGCAACTCATATTCCACTTGGGAACCCTGCAGCCCAAGGGGATCAATGTGGACTTCACAAGCTTCAAAATCTTCCCTCCCCCAACCGCATCCCAAAACCAGCTCAGCTCGTCCCTGCCTCTCTAACCATTGCTCCCACCTCAAGCTCCAACCCCATCTCCTACCCACTAACCTCATCCTGCCTCCTTAACCTGTCCATCCTCCCTGGACCAACCTTTCCCCTCCCTAACTTCCCACCTACATTCACCTTAACTGGTTCTAACCCCGCATCTTTGTATTGTCTGTCTCCTCTCCACCTATCTTCTCCTTTATCCATCTTCTGTCCGCCTCCCCCTCTCTCTCTATTTTTTTTCAGAATCCCCTTCCCCTCCCTCATTTCTGAAGAAGGGTCTAGACCCAAAAGATCAGCTCTCCTGCTTCTCTGATGTTCCTTGGCCTGCTGTGTTCATCCAGCTCTACACTTTGTTATCTCAGATTCTTCAGCATCGGCTGTTCCTACTATCTCTAAGACATTTTTAAAGTGCTTCTTTTTTAAAAAAGTGCAAAATTTTTGATTAAAAAATATTCCTTTATACATTTGAGAGGTAATCTTGTTTAATTAAGGCGGCTGAAAACATGTTAAAACTTCCTTACATTTTCTGAACCACTGTACTGATTACCAAATAGTAATCTAAATTTAAATAACTGACATTCACTTCTGAAACCAATATAAAACCATTTGGTAATTGCATCTGGGGTACAGCAGAAAGTTTCCTAGTCTATTAAAGAAATTACATTCTTAAGATTTTAAAATAATTTTTTAGCACCCTTATGTTAAAGAGAGCTACATAATTTCTGAAAGGTTTCTGAAGATCTGCAAATGAATTCAGTTAGTTAAAACTAACAATGATGATGTGTTCACAATGGGGACCCATTCTGTAGGCAGGGACTGCTTTCAGTATGAAATTTATAAATTAAGAACTGCACCCAAACAGGGAGAGGGCAGAGATTCTTTCATTAATGAGTTGAATTGATTAACAGATTACTGTGAATATGGTTCCTGAAAGATGACCTGATTAGAGATTGCATTGTGGCCAGAGTTTTGGAAGGAAATTTATCAGATGTTTTACAACCAAGGGAAGATTTGACGCCAGCAAAAGTTGAGCCATTAGTAAGGCAGGCCTTGGTGAAAAAACAGAATGGAGGTTTTACTTGAAGCACAGAGAGAGAGCAAATTAAGGCAAGGCAGTTTCTGTAGCACAGACATTAAAGTTGTACAAAGGTTGAAAGTTGGAAAGCACAAAGGAAAGTTGGTGGCAGTTATGATCATGTTTCACACAGTGAGGAATGGCCACATCAGTCTGAAAATCGTTCACGCAAAAATACAATATGTGACTCCTGGAAGAATACAGCACATTTGAACACTATTTTCCACATGGATTCCTGCGGAACACTACTGGTCTGAAGAAGTGCCCCGACCTGAATTGTCAGCTTTCCTGCTCCTGTGATGCTGCCTGGCCTGCTGTGTTCCTGCAGCTCCATGCTGTGTTATCTCTGACTCCAGCATCAGCAGTTCTTACTATCTCAAACCGCTATGATGATTGTTTTCACAGCATCAAACACAGCACTGCCTTGGAAGCCTACTAATGTCCTTTGAGAGAACCAAGGCTATACTTTTCCCTGACAGACTAGATCATGATGACCCACAATTACCAACAGATGCAGTAACAGTTGTACTGTGGCAGAACTCTTTCAAATCCAATCCCAAGACAGAAAATGCAGAACAGTCTGCTCCACATCCACAAACCTAATAGAAGTGGAGAAAAGATTTTCTGTGACTGACAAAAAGCACAAGCGGCAGCATGGACATACAAAAAATGTTGAGAATTACGGATTAGGGTCAAAGGTTAGATTAGAGACAGACCATAAACCTTTGGTTATATTATTAACTGCCAAGGAACTGACAAAGATGCTGCAGTAAGTATAATGATTTTGATTGGACCTGATGATGTATGGTGCTGCAATAATACATGATCAGGGGAAAAGTCAAATAACAGTGCACAAATTGGTTGTGTGTGTGATCAGGATCCTGTGATCAATACCAGAATTTTATTGAGGAATTGGACCTTTGGAGAGATGTGTAGAGTATTGTCAAAAATGTACAATCAGGACTTTGGACGGAGGATGTGGAACGGTCTTTAATGAAGCAAATCTCTCACTTAGGAGCAGTTATTACTAAACATCTCTCTTTCTGCAGCTCAGTATCAAATGCATCTGGACAGATGACCAAATGCTCAGTAAAGGTCAAAGCCTGACCAACTTTCCAAAGAAGCGTGAGGTGGAGAGGCTTTGGGTCTGAAATCCAGAACCTAGGGCCTTAGTGGTTACTAGTGGTGAAATAATTAAAATTAGGTTTCACAAGGTGCCAGCATTCATTGTGCACAGAGAGTTATGTAACGTTGTAGGAAATTGGGGAAATGTGAGGCGATGGTGGAATTTAAAAACATTTATGAGGAAATCTCATTATTTGGGGAGCTAATGTAAGTTGCTACCAAAGTGTTTATAAAATAGACATTAATATTCAGTGTTCATCATCTGGCTGTTATTTCTTGGTTTAAAATGCTTTTAGAAAAGGGCAAATGCTGAACTAAAATGGCTGCTGTATCACCTGACCACAGAGTGAGGTTCCATGTGGAACAGACTAAATGATCTAATTTGAAATTACCATTTTAGTCAAAAAGCATTGAAAACAGACAATTGAGTCAGGTATCAAAATGCAGTCTTTTGGTTAACACTTGTATGTTAATATTACATTTTGGAGATGAATGCTTCACGTGCATGTTGTCTAGTTTTGAAAGGCAGTGAGGCCAGACTCGGGAATACACATTGAACTGTGTTTCAAGCACCTTTTTGGAGTAGAAGCAAAGAGAAGGAAGGATGGATTCAGACAGCAGGACGTGGAAGGCTTTTTCTCTGTTTTTTTTTTCTTTACCATTGTCCCTGAATTGACTTCAGTTTTACTAAGATGGCTTAACATCACATGTGGTCAAATGCTACCTTAAAGTCAATGGCAATCACCTCACCATTTGATGCTGTATCACCTTTCAAATTAGTTTAAAATGGCCAGTGCAATTGTGAGCATGTGTGAGCTGTGTTTGTAGATACCAATCACGACTTGCATATTGAATACGTGTATAACTTCCACTTACAGTTTCTAAACAACATTTTCCCATCTTCTTTTCTAGCTGGCAGCATTGGAGAGACAGATCTTTGATTTCCTGGGTTACCAGTGGGCTCCCATTTTGGCTAATTTCCTTCACATAATTGTGGTCATTTTGGGCCTGTTTGGGACAATTCAGTACAGGCCTCGCTACATTGTTGTGGTAAGTTAGTAACATACACTTCTCTTAATTAAAGGAAATTCAATTTTGGATTGATTTTCTAGTGAATGCAGCTATGAAGTGAGCAAAGACACCAAAGAGTTTATTTGTATTTTATTGATAAATGATAGAGTTTCTCTATTATTTTCTGTCTCTGGCTAGAGAATGGAACAATAGTTCTGAAGCTTAAGTGCTTGGTCTTCTGTTCAAGTTACTCTTGAGATAATTTTATGGCCTGTTTGGTTCAGTTTGCTGCATTCTCGCTGTTAGACAAGATCTGGTAGGTTTATGTCAGACTCAATGGCCTGTGCTATTAAGCGTAGGATAGTGTCGCATCACGACAGTTCTGACTATTCATGTAAAGAAAGGTCTTTAGTTTATACAGTAGCTTGCATAATCTTAAAACATTTAAAAATGCTTTGGTTGTGATGTAAGAAACATTATCTGTGCATAACAAGATCCCACGATGGCACAAGTGACTCGCTACATTTCCAGATTATCTGTTTTAAGTGATGTTAGCTGACTCATTAATCATAGCCTTGGCACCAGGAAGAACACCCTGTTCTGCTTTTGGGAAGAGAGGCTATGTCCATCTGAAAGAATGGACTCAGTTGATCCCACTGAGCGATGGATGAGACTTCTGACAGTGCAACACTCCCCCAGTACTGCCCACCAAGGTTAGAAATACCCGGGGGAAAGTTTGTAGGTGGAAATTGGGGGTGCACACATAAAATGGATCAAATGGCTAGCCCAACTCTTCTCACTCAACCTTTTGCTCTGTCCAGTGATGCACTTGGTTAGTGTATGCTGAACTCAGTTGCCTGCCATCATATTGACATAAATAACGCAAGGCAACTTTTTTGAGGATGTGGCAAAGGTGATCGATGGGGGCAGAGCGGTGCACGTTGTCTATATGCATCTTAGTAAAGGTTTCAACATGATTCTTCATGGTAGGCTCATCCAGAAGATTAAGATATATGGGATCCACATCCACGGTGACTTGGCCATGTGGATTCAGAATTGACTTGCTCATAGAAGACAGAAGGTAATGGTGGAAGGGTGCTTTTCAGGCTGGAGGTTCATGACTTGTGGTGTTCTGCAGGGATCCATACTTCGGACCCCTGCTGTTTTCCGATATATATATATATATATATATATACATATAAATGATTAGATGAAAACGTAAGTGGGTGGTTTAGTAAGTTTGCAGACAATACAAAGATCAGTGGAGCTGTAGATAGTGTAGAAGTTTTTCAAAGGGCACAGTGGGATATAGATCAGTTGCAGATTTGGGTGGAGAAACAGCAGATGGAGTTTAATGTGGTTAAGTGTGAGGTGCTGCACTTTGAGAGTTCAAATGTTAAGGAAATGTACACAGTTAATGGTAAGACTCTGAATAGCATTGATTTACTTGAAGATCTTGGAGTTCAAGCCCATAGCTCCACGAAAGTGGCCATGCAAGTAGATAGGGTGGCAAAGAAGGTGTATGGCAGGCTTACTTTTATTGGGCAGGGAATTGAGTTTTTGTTTCTATTCATTTGTGAGATGTGGGCATCACTGGCTGGGCCAGCATTTCTTGCCTATCCCTAGTTGCCCTTGAGAAGGTGAGCTGCCTTCTTGAACCACTGTGGCTCAACCCACAGAAGGTGGACTGCAACGCCATGAGAGAGGAAATTCCAAGATTTTGACCCAGCAACAATGAAGGAACGGCGATATATTTCCAACCTAGGATGAGAAGTGGAGTGGAAGGGAACTTAAAGTTGGTGGTGTTCCCATATGTCTGCAGCCCTAGTACTTTTAGATGGAAGTGGTTGTGGGTTTAGAAGGTGCTGTCTGAAGATCTTTGGTGAATTTCTGCAGAGCAACTTGTAGATAGTACACACTGTTGCTACCAAGTGTCAGTGTTGGAGGGAGAGGATGCTTGTGGATGTGGTGCCAATCAAGTGGGCTGCTTTGACTTGGATATTGTCAAGCTTCTTGAGTGTTGTTGGGGCTGCATCCATCCAGGCAAGTGGGGATTATTCCATCATACTCCTGACTTATGCCTTGTAGATGGTGGACAGGCTTTGGGGAGTCAGGAAGTGAGTTACTCACTGCAGTATTCCCAGTCTCTGCCCCGCTCTTGTTACCACTGTGTTTATGTGGTGAGTCCATTTGAGTTTCTGGTTAATGATAATTCCCAAGATATTGATACTTGATTGTCTCTTATTGGTGAGGGTCATAGCCTGGCATTTGTGTGGCACGATTGTCACTTGCCACTTGTCAGCCCAAGCCTGGAGGTTGCCCAGAACTTGTTGCGTTTGAACACGGACAGCTTCAGTGTTTGAGGAGTCATGAACGTGTTGTACATTGTGTAATCATCGGTGAACATCCCTTGTGATGGAGAGAAGGTTGTTGACGAAGCAGCTGAAGATGGTTGAGCCGAAGACACTGCAAGAATCAAAATGCTATGTTGCAGCTTTATAAGATTTTGGTTAGGCCACACTTAGAGTATTGCATTCAATTCTGGTCACCGCATTAGGGGAAGGATGTGGAGGCTTTGGAGAGAGTGCAGAAGAGGTTTACCAGGATGCTGCCTGGATAAGGGGAGGCTAGAAAAACTCAGGTGGTTTTCTCTTGCATAGGCGCAGGCTGAGGGGAGACTTGATAGAAGTCTATAAAATTTTGGAATGCATTGATAGGGTTGACGGTCAGAATCTTTTTCCCAGAGTTGGAATATCTAAAACTAGGGCACATGCATTTAAGGTGGGAGGGGGGCAGTACAAAGGAGACGTGAGGGGCGAGATTTTTACACAGAGGGTGGTAAGAGGCTGGAACGCACTGCCAAGTGTTGTGGTGGAGGCAGATAAGAACGGGGCATTTAAGTGACTTTTAGATAATCACATGAAAATGCAAGAAATGGAGGGATATGGACCAAGAGCAGGCAGAAGGGATTAGTTTAATTTGGCATCATGTTTGGCACAATATCATGGGCCAAAGGGCCCATTCCTGTGCTGTACTGTTCTATTTTCAATGCCTGGCATTATATTGACATAAATAACTATAGGCTTGTTAACAATACTCTTAACCTGAGTACTATGTTGTCTATACGATCTTATGCCTGGCCTGGGCACTGGCTGCCCAGTAGAATACAGGGGGTGGTAGTAGATGGAAAGTATTCAGCCTGGAGTTTGGTGAACAGTGGTGTAGTGCAGGGATCTGCTCTGGGACCTCTGCTCTTTGTGATCTTTATAAATGACTTGGATGAGGTAGTGGAAGAGTGGGTTAGTAAGTTTGCCGATGACGCAAAGATTGGTGGAGTTGTGGACAGCGTGGAGGGCTGTTGTATGTTGCAACGGGACATTGACAAGATGCAGAGCTGGGCAAAGAAGTGGCAGATGGAATTCAACCCGGAAAAGTGTGAAGTGATTCATTTTGGAAGGTCGAATTTGAATGCAGAATACAGGGCTAATGGCAGGATTCTCGGCAGTGTGGAGGAACAGGGGGATTTTGGGTTCCACATCCATTGCCCCCTCAAAGTTGTGACCCAAGTTGATAGGGTTGTAAAGAAGGTGTATGGTGTGTTTGCTTTCATTGGCAGGGGAATTGAGTTTAAGTCCGTGAGATTATACTGCAGATATATAAAACTCTGGTTGGACCACACTTGGAATATTGCATTCAGTTCTGGTCACCTCGTTAGAGGAAAGTTGTGGAAGCTTTAGAGAGGGTGCAGAGGAGATTTACCAGGATGCTGCCTGGACTGGAGGGCAGATCTAATGAGGAAAGGTTGAGCGAGCTAGGGCTTTTTTCTTTGGAGCGAAGAAGGATGACAGGCATAGAATAAATGGATAGTCAGAGACTTTTTCCCAGAGTGGAAATGACTATTACGAGGGGACATAATTTTAAGGTGATTGGAGGAAGGTATAGGGAAGATGTCAGAGGTAGGTTCTTCACACAGAGAGTGGTGGGCATGCGTAATGCGCTCCCGGCAGTGGTAGTGGAGTCCGATACTTTAGGGACACTTAAGCTACACTTGGATAGGCACATAGAGGATAGTAAAATGTCGGGTATGGAGGGTAGATTGATCTTAGTTGGACGATAGGGTGGCACAACAACGTAGGCTGAAGGGCCCGTACTGTGCAGTACTGATCTATGTTCTCAGCAGTTTGGTGGAAGTGAATCGGCTGCTTTTGGAGGCTACATTGGTAAAGGCAAGAAGAAATTTTCCAGCTGGCAACAGCATCCAGCACCAACCCGCGCACACCTCCCCAACCCCTGTGCCCCCCCCACCCCGACCAGTGTCCTCGTTCCTTCCCATCCACCAACCCACTTCCACCCCTCCATGCCTCTAGGCTTCCTACAGCATAAAACTTTCTCCAGAGTCAGGGACAGAATTCTCACTATTAATCAATTATCTTGGTCTTTGCTTACGATAACTGAGGAATAGGCCTGCAAAGATTATAAATACCAAAGGACTGCACGTGCTGAAAATCTGCAACAAAATCAGAAAGTGCTGGAGAAACTCAGCAGGTCTGGCAGCATTTGTGAAGAGTGAAAGCAGAGTTACTATTTTGGGTCCAGTGACCCTTTTTCGGAACAGGTCAGAAATTCATTTCTGATGAAGGGTCACTGGATCAGGGTTAACCCTGCTTTGTCTCTCCACAGATGCTGCCAGACCTGCTGAGTTTCTCAAGCAAGGATCAGGTATCCAACAGATTTCCCTTATGAGAGGGTGATCAATCTCCCTCAGCCTCAGTACCTCACAAACTGAGAATCCCGCGTATTAAATAAACCAGGTGAAGATGGTGGCCAAGCAGCCTGTCCCTTGACCTTAGCCAACGGCTTGACATTTCAGTGCGGGATTTGGCCACTGTGACTCATTGGATTTTCTTTTGTCTTCATCATGAAGCAGTTGGTTTGTATCTATCACTGTGTTGTTCTACTGCCATGAATAATCTGAGTTGCAGATATGAACCAGTACCCTGCAATTCCACAGTAAATGGGTCTCAGCATCAACACCCTAAAATACCCCACTATTCACAATTACAGCAATAAACACTGGCAATGTAAAAGTGGCAACTAGAATCAGGCTACACAAGGAAATATGTGCCGATGTGTCGCTAATTATCAGTGGCTCTATAATAATGGTAAAAGTCAAGTGAAGTTCTTTAATGTAATTCATTTTATTCTGAAACCAACAGAATGCTGAGCTATGGGTTCAAAGTATAGAGCACAGGTATGTAGAAGTCATGGTTAGAGTGGTTCAGTCTTTTAACAAACTATTTCTTAAGACCATAAAACACTGGAGCAGAGGCAGATCATTTGTCCTTTTGAGTCTGTTCTGCCATCCAATGAGATTTGTGGCTGGTCTCTGGGGAGAAGGAGGAAGAGAGGTGACCTGATCGAGGTGTACAAAGTAATTAGAGGCATGGATAGAGTCCATAGCCAGAGACCTTTTCCCAGGAGCAGGATTGACTGCCACGAGGGGTCATAGTTTTAAGGTGTTAGGAGGAAGGTATAGAGGAGACGTCAGAGGGAGGTTCTTCACCCAGAGAATTGTGAGCACATGGAACACGTTGCCAGTGGAAGTCGTGGAAGCGGAGTCATTAGTGACATTTAAGCGACTGCTGGACATGCACATGGACAGCAGTGAATTGAGGGGAACGTAGGTTAGGTTATTTTATTTTTGGATTAGGATTATCCCACGGCACAACATTGTGGGCCGAAGGGCCTGTACTGTGCTGTACTTTTCTATGTCTTTTCTATGTCTAATCTTCAGCTCCACCTTCCTGCCTTTTCCACATAGTTCTTGATTCCCTCGCTGATTCAAAATCTGTCAGTCTCAGCCTTGAATATATTTAAAGACCCAGCCTCGACGGCCCTCTGCAGTAAAGAATTCCACAGATTTACTACCCTCTGAGAGAAGAAGTGTCTCCTCATCTCTGCCCGAACTGCACACCCCCTTATACAGGATGATGCCCTCTGGTCCTAGTCTCTCCCACTGAGAGGTTCCCCTAACAATCTTGTATTTTTCAAGGAGGTTGCCTCCCATCTTCTAAATTCCAATGCATCGAGGCCCAACCTACTCAACCTCTCGTCATAAGAAAGCACCTCTTCTGCCAAAGTGCATAACTTTGCATTCTCCCACATGATATTCCACCTGCCAACATCTTGCTCACACACTTAATCCACCCTTATTTGTCTGCAGATACTTTGTGTCATGCTCACCTCTTGCCTTTCCACCAATTTCTTTTATAGATTTACATTTCGATTTAGATTTTAGATTTAGGTTTTGTTGTCACATGTACTTAAGTACAGAAGTACAGGAGTACAGTGAAAAGTGTATAATGTTGCCACAGACGGCACCATCTTAGGCACAAAGGTACCTAGATGCAAAAACTTACGTACAAAGTAGTAAAAGAAACAAAGTTAAAAAAAGTTAAACATTACCTTCATAGAATAAGTAGAAAACAAAGTAAGATAATAGTTGACATTAACATTATCCAAGTTGTCATATATGGTAAATAATTTGACCTCAACACTCTTTTGTGGCACTCCACTAGTTACATGTTGTCATCCTGGAAATGCCCCACTTAACCCAACTCTGTTTTCTACCAGTTAGTCAATCCTCTATATAACACCATGGCTTCCAGCTCAATGAAGTAACTTTACTGCAGTACCTTTTTAAATGCCCTTTGAAAGTTCACATACATTACATCCACTGTGTCTCTTTAAATGTTCTATTTACCAAATCAGAAAATCTAATAAATTTGCCATGCATGATTTCCCTTTCATGAAGCCATGCTCACGGCTTGAGTATACCACGTATTTTAAAATGCTCTGCTGTTACATCTTTTATAATAAAGTCAGAAATCACACGACACCAGGTTATAGTCCAACAGGTTTATTTGAAATCACAAGCTTTTCAGCTTACAATGGAGGAGAAGCTCCCAAGAATTTGTGATTTCAAATAAACCTGTTGGAGTATAACCTGGTGTCATGTGACTTCTGGCTTTGTCCACCCCAGTCCACCACCAGCACCTTCATATCAGGGCACCCTTTATAATACACTTTAACACTTACCCAGATACAGATTTTAAGCTAACTGGTGCATTGTTATCTCTCCTCCTATTTTGTGTAAAGATTTTACATTGACAGTTTTCTCATTCTTTAGGACATTTCTGGAATCTAAGGATTCTTAGAAGATTGCTGCCAGTGCATCCACTCTCTCTGTAGTTACTTCCTTAAATATCCTACAATGCAACTCATCAGTTCCAGGGGACTTATCAGATTTCACTCCATTAATTTCCCTACAACTTTTTCTCCTGTTATTGTTATTATGTTTGTTTCCTCCAACTTTATTTTACCTCCTAGGGGTTTAGTATTTTTAGAATACCATTGTGCTGTTAGTTTTCTACCACAAAGACTGATACAAAATATTTATTCAACTCCACTGCCATTCCCTGGTTCCACATTATTACTTGCCCAGTCTCTTTCTCTGAGGGTCTTCTGTTCACTTTGACCTCTCTGTTCCTTTTTATATAATTAAGGAAGCTTTTGTTGTCTGTCTTGGTACCACTTAGTAGTTTACCATTAACATTTATTTTCTCCCTTTCTCTTAGTCGCCTTTTGTGGCCTTTTTAAAGTAATTTCCTAATCCTCTGGACTAGCATTATTTTTGCCGTAGTGATGTTTGTTCTTTCAATTTAGTGCTACCTTTAACTTCCAAAGTTAACCACAGTTGGTTTATCCCCTTCGCAGAATCCTCCAATGTGCCATTGCCCCCGAATTGTCTAGACTGCTAAACTCCTTTTCCTGTCTAATCCAGCTAACTCTTCCCTTATTCCTTTGTAATTACCCTTATTTAAGTTTAGCACATTTCTGGACCCACATTTCTCAGTCTCAAACTGAACGTTAAATTCTACCGTTTTACGGTCACAATTTCACAGAGGGTCTTTCACTCTGAATTCATTTATTTAACCTGACTTATTATACAACACCAGGTGTTGTACAACCTGTTCTCTTGTTGAATCTACAACATATTGTCCTAGGAAATTGTCCCAGATACACTTTTAATTCTTCCTCGTGGCTATTTCTGCTAATTTGACTTTCCCAATCTACACACAGATTAAAGTCACTCATGATTAATGTACTGTCCTTTTCAAATGCCCTAATTAGCTTCTGATTGATTCGCTGTCCTACAGTACAGCTACAATTGGGGGAGCTATAGACTACTTGGGCTGGTTTCATCTTCTCTCTGTTATTTGTTTCCTGAACACATATGGATTCTACATTTTGCTGATCTATAACCATTTCTTGCTATCGTACTTATTCTGTCACATAGCAACAAAGCCATCATCTCCATCCTTTCCTTCCTGCCTGTCCTTTCAAAAAATTGCAAACTGCTAAATATTTAGTTCCTAGCTTTGACTTCATTGTAACTATTTCTGTGTAAAAGCTAAGTAAGGGATCATACACATTAACCTCTACTTGTGCTGTTAGTTTACTTCTTTTGATCCAAATATAATATGCACTTAAATAAAGAGATGTTAGTTTTGCCTTTTTAACATCTGCTTCCCCCCTTTCACACTATTTGCTGCTTTTTTAAAAAAAATGTTTACCCCATCCCTTCCTGTCTCACTCTGGGCATTGTTTAGCTGTTTTGTAACTGTATATTTCTCCTGGCAGATTATCTTCCCACATGTACCCAGTGAGTTTCAAGTGAAGCCTGTCCCACTGAAACACTACCCCACTACCCCATACGGGTGCCAGTAGCCAATGAACTGCAGCCTATTGCATCCACACCAACCTTTGAGCCACACATATCACATCTTGAACAAAATCAGGAATAGTTGGAGAAACTCAGCAGGTCTGCAGCATCTGCAGAAAGAGAAAGCAGAGTTAATGTTTTGGGACCAGTGACCCTTCTACAGAACTTCTTGACTTCATTCACCCTGAGCCAGTTTGAGGTTCGGGGAATAATCCCAAGATTCTTGGCTTGGAATTTCTGCTTTTTATTTCAATGCCATCAAAACTTCCTATCTGGCTCTATCAATGTCATTTGTACCAAGGTAGATGACAATGACTGGATCCCTCTCCTCCAACTCCTAGTTCCTCCCTGGCCCAGGGGAATGACCTTAGCTCTGGCGTTGGTCTGCGAATGCAGCCTTTGGAACTTGTGCTCATGGATGCAGAGAACAGTGGCCACCACCCTAATCACACTGCTCTCACCATTGGGATGTTTCCATTTCCTACCCCACACACTTGAAAAACTCCCTGCACCAGAGTGAAGCAGTGCCCAGTTCACCCATCCGCCCTGTGGGGGGATAATTGAAGGGACTACGGCTCATCAAACAGGACCCCAAGGAGAATTACCCTGTGCTCTGCCTCTTGGTAGCTGGTAACATTCTGATGGTTAAGAGATGATCTAATCAAGGTCTTTGATATTAACAGGGAAAACAGGCTAAACAAAAATAAACTATTTCCATTGGAAATTGCTGGAGGAATTCAGCAGGTCTCGTAGTATTTTTGGAGAGAAAGCAGAGCTAATGTTTTGGGTCCAGTGACTCTTCATCAGAACAGTTCTGAAGAAGGATCACTGGACCTGAAACATTAAATCTGTTTTTCTCTCCATAGATGCTGCCAGACCTGCTGAGCTTTTCTTGCAATTTCTGATATTGTTTCTGATTTACAGCATCTGCAGTTCTTCAGTTTTTATTTGGAAGGTATTGGTGAGATGTGTGACATATTTTAAAAACAAGGTTGTTGCATTATCCCATTGTACATCTTCTATTGGTACATGACATTAACAACGTGGATCATTGTTGTTGGTAATCACTCATAACAAATCCAACTGTCCACCTTGGAAATTCCATCTTACTGGTCTTGAGCTCTGTGGTTCTTTTGTAGCTAATGAGCCTGATAAAAGTAGGTGACTTAAATCTACAGGAATGGGAAAAAAGACAGAAATGTTATATTTCATATATAAAATTATAACATATAAAATATTTCTTCATTTTATATTTTTTAGATCTGCCAAACAGATTTGGTATTTCTTTACTAATACTTAGGGAAGGCAATAGGTTTAGTATTGACAAAGTAATGGAGAAATGGATGGAACTAGACTTTGGACATCAATGCCACATTAATATATTCACATGTTTCTAAAGTTGCCTTTGATAGATTTCCCTGTATTATCACATACCTGACTCGTGTCCTAAGTCACCTAAAAAGTAAGATTGCAGAGGTCCGAGATGCAGAGAGAACTGGAAGACAGAGCGCAAGAATTGTAGGTCAGTGTGCAGATACAACAAGTGATCAGGAAAACTAACAGAAAATGTCATGTTTTATTGTGAGGGAATTGAATGTAAGAGTAGGGCTTATGCTTCGATTATGGGGCAATAGTAAGACTGTATCTGCTGTACTGTGTGCAGTATTTGGTCACGGTATTTAGAGAAGGATGTTTATAAACTGCAAATGGTTCTGAAAAAGTTTACTAGACTGATACCTGGAATGAGCAGATTGCTTTATAAGGCAAGACCTGTGTCTTCTGAAGTTTAGAAGAGTCGGGGGTGACTTAATTGAAACATATAAATCCGGAGGGAGACTTCATTGGGTAAATATCAAAAGGACGTTTCCTCTTGTGGGAGAATCTAGAACTGGGATTCACAATTTAAAAATATTGGGGGGCATTTAAAGCAGAGATAAAACATTTTTGCTGTCTGAGGGTTGTGAGTCTTTGGAATTCCCTTCCTCCAAAGGCAGTGGATGCAGAATCTTTAAATATTTTTAAAGCAGCAGCAGATAGATTCTTCATGATCTAGAGGGGATGAAAGATTATCAGGGGGTGTGTAGGAATGTAGGGTTGAGGTTAAGTTCAAATCAAATCGAATGGTGGACCAGGGTCCAAGGGCAGAGTGGCCTACTGTTATTCAACGTTTACATTTTTCTATGAAGAGTACAGGATTGCACGCCAGGAGCAGCACCAGGCATACCCGAACATGTGGTGTCAACTCAGTTTAGCTACAAGACAGCTCAACTTGCATCAGAGCAGTGTATTCAGAATGCAGTACAGAAGGCTATGTGAACAATAACCAATGGATAAGATTGAAGCTCTGCAGTCCTGTCATGAATGGGGGTGTACAATTAAACAACTGCCACAGACCTTGATGGTCGAAGCTTATCGTCTGACGTCAATTAACCGTTGCAGATTCTAATTGCTTCACACATTGCTCTCTGCTCCTGAGTCATGCATTGACAGACATTGGCTTTAATTTATGGAATCACATATTATTGACACGATTTTTTAGGAAGTAATTTCACTATTTATACAAATAAGTTACCGACTCCTACACAAATACAGCCAGCGGATCCTAAACCTTGGAAGAATGTGCAATTTGGAGATTGCCGCTGGTATAGGATGTTAAACTGGGAGCATGACTAAATGGGACAAACATTACTTGCTCAGTGAACAATGAGCAGAAGATCAATGATTGCTTTGGAAAGCCTCCTTGGTGTAAATATTGAGGGTTGTGGTAACCTTCAGTGCCTGTAGCACTGTGGTGCGTGTGACCGGCTGTCACTGTAGGTTCTGTGGAGCAGGTGCCACAGAAAGATAATAGTCTCCCCAGTGATCTTGAGCTTCATCATCATGCATTGTTTCTCCCACTCGGTGGCAGCCAATCATCTGCTCCAGGTAGTTCAGTGATTCACACGGCACCTATGCCCTGTGCACCCGTCCTGTCCATTCCCGGTCCTTCTCCGTAAATAAATACCTGGCATAGCTTTTGCAGCAATGTTGTGTGAGTCAAAAATCTTCACTGTGATACTAATTCTGTCGGCAAGTAGATATCAAGACGTCAGAAAAACAGATCATTTTTCCAAAGTGTTTGTGAAGAAGAAAAATGTGTTTAACTTCTGAGCTTGAATTAGTGGAGGGTGACTCTCACATAAAATTGATCTAAGGCAGAAGACTTGACCTTCCGGTTTTTCCCATACAGAATGTGAGATAATGTCTCATAAACCTCAAAGTTGCGTTAGTATGTAATTAACTGTAAGTGGATTTGCACAAAAGAAGTGTCAATTAAAGGACAAATAAGGAGAAAAAGGAAGTGCTGTCACACAAATGATTACTTTTAAAGAAACCAATCAGGAGTTGGACAGATATTGGTAGTCAAGATTAAGTATAAACTGATCACGCACTTTATCATTTTCGTGAGAATCACAATTAATGTTTGCTAAAGGCTGTAGTGAATGAAAGGAGATGTAAACAGATCAAAGGCACTTTCAATAGTTAATGGGATGTATTCTTGCAGATTTGGCCAGCATCCCTGACTACTCCAAGGCACAGATGTTTCGAACGGAGTCCCAAGATTTTAACTTGGCAACACTGAAGGAACAGTTCCAAGATAGGATTTTTTGATTTGTCTTATTATTGACTCATGTCCCTATGTACAGTGAAAAGTTTTGTTTTGCATGCAGACCATACCATACAAAGTGCATGAGGGTGATAGAACAGAGCGACGAATCCAATGTTGTGACTGCAGAGAAGGTGCACAAAGAGCGAGATCAACATTAGGTTTGAAATTCGAGAGGCCCATTCAGGAGTCTAATAACAGGGGGGAAGAAGCTGTTCTTGAACCTGTTGGTATGTGTGTTTCAGCCTTTGTTCTTCCACCTGATAGAAGAGGCTGGAAGAGGTTATAACTGGGTTGGAAGGAGTCTTTGATTATTTTGGCTGCCTTGCTGAGGCAACGAGAAGTATAGATGGAGTCAATAGATGGAAGGTTGGCTTGTGTGATGAACTGGACTATATTCACAACTCTGCTGGTGATCTTCTTGAAGCTGGTGGGGACCTCAGATCATAGTAAAGAGAGGTTAAAGATGTCAACAAATACTCCTGTCAGCTGGTCTGCACAGGAACTAAGGGCACAGTCAGGGACTCCGTCTGGTCTGCACATGAACTGAGTGCACAGTCAGGGACTCCGTCTGGTCTGCACAGGAACTGAGTGCACAGTCAGGGACTCCGTCTGGTCTGCACATGAACTGAGTGCACAGTCAGGGACTCCGTCTGGTCTGCACAGGAACTGAGTGCACAGTCAGGGACTCCGTCTGGTCTGCACAGGAACTGAGTGCACAGTCAGGGACTCCATCTGGTCTGCACAGGAACTGAATGCACAGTCAGGGACTCTGTCTGGTCTGCACAGGAACTGAGTGCCCAGTCAGGGACTCCGTCTGGTCTGCACAGGAACTGAGTGCCCAGTCAGGGACTCCGTCTGGTCTGCACAGGAACTGAGTGCACATTCAGGGACTCCATCTGGGCCAGTTGTTTTGTTCACTCTCAGAAAAGCAGAACTGATGTCTGCAGTGGTGACGGCCCAGTATCTAAGGCAGTCAGGGTGGGTAGCTTCATTTCACTGACATTCTGTTCAAACTGAGTGTAAAATGCATTTAGTGCATCAGTGATGGATGTAGTTTCGTTTGCTACTCTGTTCTGCTTCACTTAGTAGCCCATTATGTCACGTAGGCCTTGACACAGATGGCAGGTGTCCGTGTGGTTAGTTTGGGTCTCTAGCTTAGTCCGGTATTGTCCCTTGGTATCTTAAATGGCCTTTATGGAGGGTGTGGCTTGGAGGGAACTTGCAAGAGATGGGATAAACCTATTACACTTTGTCCTTCTCAGGTGGGTTTGGAAGGTGTTGTCAAAAGAACCTTGATGAGTTATTCTAATTCATCTCATAAATGTTACACACTGCTGCTACTGGGTGTCACTGGTAGAGGCGTGAATGTGAAAGTTGGTGTTTTTTCCAGAGTATGGTGAATGCGCTACCTTCAAGTTATATTTTTTCCCAGTGCCCATGTGATTCAGTGTGGGTGAAGATCTCCAACATCTGTTGTAACTGGAACAGTTGAGGAGGAACTGAGACATGGTCTATTAAATCTCTGCAATGATTTACATATCATAAGGATGTGGTGGACATTATTACAGAGATTGTTAGGAGGACTTGGTCCTTAGTTACTCTTCCCTCCACTCCACATAAATTCACAGTGTGTGCTGCTTATGGTGTTGGACCAGTATTGACCCTTAGAGCTCCTTTCTGACACATAAGCAGGAAGTAGCTTGAATGTTGGTTCAGAGATCTGGACTGCAGGTATTGCCTTGATGGTCTTTGAGGTGGGACTGAGTTCGTGGTCAGCTGGAGGGACTGGAAGATGATGTGTCCAGTGCTGAACATTTGGGGGCTGATAATAGCTGGAGAGTATCAGGCTGGGGTATGGATTTGGATGGTGTTCAGAAAGTCTACCGCTGGCTGAAGAATGCCACAAGTGAGGTACAGTCGTGATTGGGTGGGGTGCAGCAAGTGATAGTGAGATGAGCGAGGGACCTGAGAAATGGTAAGGCTGTAGGTGGCTGACGGTTTTACTGAATAGCTTGTTGGGACAGAGCAGCACATTCCTGATACTCCTGGCACATCAGAAGATCTGTAACAGTACTTCGTCCATCAATTCGAACTAGCACACTTCCCTTTGAGTTTCCGGAGACCAGGAAAATCCAGCAGTGAAAATGGAATCTCCATTTTGATGTTTAAACATCCAAGCTGCTGATCCTCACACACTGAAACCAGTAGTGGGTGGGTTTGAACCAGGCTGGGATCCTGTTTTTGATTTTGAACTCTAACATGATCCTAATCCACTGATTTAGGAGTTAAATGTCAATCATGTATAATAAAAAGGATAGCACGCCTAGTTTCATGTGTAAAATTAGCCATTTGGACAAGTTACCTCAGGACATCCAGCAATTGTTAAATCTTATTGCCTGATACTTGTAATACCTGGTAGTTTGCATTGGGCATCTTGAATAGAACAGGCTAACTGTCCAAGGATACAGTCTTGAATATGAACATGATGGTCTCATTAAAATGGGCTTTGCTCGTCAATTCCGAGGATAGGTGACAGCTGTAAGTAGAAATATGCCACTAAAATTCCTGCTTCTAAGCAGGAATGATTCTTTTACTCCCTCCCTGGGTGTCAATGGTGACAATAACATTTTGCACAGTTTCACAGTATAAATAAATCAGGAGAGAAATTGCTGCAGTAAGCCAGCATAGTCTGGAGTCACTGGATTTGAAATGTTAACTCTGTTTCTCTCTCCGCAGACGCTGCCAGACCTGCTGATTTTCTCCAGCAGTTTCTGTTTGTGTTTCAGATTTTCAGCATTCGCAGTTCCTAGTTTAGTCGAAATAAACCAGGACTCTGGTGTGTCTTGGCAAAGTCTAAAACCTGGTTTATGCTTGCAGCATCTGTATTTTTGACTTCAGTTTTTGTTGATGTCAACATGATTGTAGAGTAGGCGAGGGCAAGAAGCTAAATATATTCACTGTGATTTTTATTTTCTTGTATGTGTTTTTAGTAATTTAACTTCTTTCCTTCTGTCTTCTTTCTGCACGTAGTATGCTATCTGGACAGCCTTGTGGGTGGCCTGGAATGTATTCATTTTCTGTTTCTATTTGGAAGTTGGAGGACTCTCAAAGGTAAGCATTAGCTTTTAAAACAAGTAATGAGTATGGGAGCAGCTGGGCATCTCCTAGATTGCAATAATTTGCGAGTGGATGATAAAATCACAACTTACCATGCCAGCACATGCCTTCAGTGAGATGTCAGGTTAATTTGTTTGCTCCTTGCTCTTGTTTGTTTTCACTAGAAATCTAATGTCACTGCCTGAGGTCTAAAGCAGTATCTCTTGTCCTGCCTGTGCTGTTAGCTGGGAACCTACTGTTTGTTCTCAGTTGTCTCAGTCTGTACTGCAGAAAGTGTCCCTACACTCCTGTTTCAATTTTTACCACCTGAACAAAGAAAACAAAAGATGCTTTACAATGTGAAATGAGGAAACATATTGGCTTCAGTGATCAGAGACAATGAGAACTGCAGATGCTGGAGAATCCAAGATTACAAAGTGTGGAGCTGGATGAACACAATCGGCCAAGCAGCATCTTAGGAGCACAAAAGCTGACATTTCAGGTCTAGACCCTGAATCAGAAAAGACCCTTTTCTCATGAAGGGTCTAGAGCCGAAACGTCAGCTTTTGTGCTCCTAAGATGCTGCTTGGCCTGTTGTGTTTGTCCAGCCCCACACTTTGTTATGTTGGCTTCGGTGACCAGTTTCTACAGAGAATTGCCCAACAGCAATTGTCTATCAGATACTGCCTAATTGCTTGAGATACGCTGTTGACAGAAACTCTTGTTTGTGTCAAGTAATTAGCATTGTTATTTTCTAGAACACAAACTCAGTGCTTATTGGTTGGCGATTGTGACTAACCTGCCCATAATATTTGAATAATAAGATAATTACTTAGCTTTTCTGCATGTAAGGTGTTACAATAAAGAGTGGTCTTTTAAAAACTGTTACCAGGTGGAAGAATAATCATTACTGTTGTGAATTCAATGTTAGTTAGAATATATATCTAGCATATTGGGTAATATTTTACAGGACAGGCAGAATTAGAGGCTGAGCCAGAAAAATATGACAAAAATGCTTCAGATCTTTCACCAATGTGTTCCCTGTTTCCAACCACCTTCCCCAGGGGTGATCTGACTGAGCTGTCAGCAACCTCTAGTAGCACTGGGAATCCAATTGTTTTGGAAACAGTTCACACCAATTTTCATAGAACAATGAGATCTCAGCCCATGCAGTGTCTACACCAGAATTAGACAACTTGGTCATGTGTGGGGGCCACAGTTTTTCTCGCACAAAGAGCAGATGAATGAATATAAAAACACTTTTTTCAAATTTGGAGATGTAGTGCTCAGTCCATCATTAAGCATGGCACTTAGGTATGAAAAAACCATAACCACTTCCTAACAAATAGCGTCAAAGCAATTATTGATCATTTTAAAAATGAATAATTAATAAATATGACAACTAAAAGATGCCAAGCTATTTAATAAAATCTTTTTATTGCCTTTTCACTTAAGCAGACCTAGAGAGAGAGGGACACAGGGAAAGCGAGAGAGATGGTTTGGCCCCAAATCCTGGTCACTGAGAAATGGGCAGGGGACCAGGGTCTGCAGTGATTGTAATAAGGCCAGCCAGGTGGATGTCGTAGAACATGAGTTCCCTGATTGGGGCTGTTAATCTGGTCCAATCAGGGAGCTCTAGCTGACAGGTATGAACAGGAGTGTCCTGTTCAGTCTGAGAGCTGGCTCTGTAGGAGCTGGATCAGTGTCAAGGTCTCTCCACATGTAAATAAAGGGTGACTTGGTGATGGGGCACTGGCCTCTGTGGAGTTATTTCAGGGTTGATCTAGGGAGTTGTGCACCAACCTTATGTTCACCTCAAGTGGTGTACACTTCAACTGCTTTTCAGGTGGCTCAGTGGTTAGCATTCCTACCTCACAGTGCCAAGGTAATAAAATGTGAGGCTGGATGAACACAGCAGGCCAAGCAGCATCTCAGGAGCACAAAAGCTGACGTTTCGGGCCTAGACCCTTCATCAGAGAGGGGGATGGGGGGAGGGAACTGGAATAAATAGGGAGAGAGGGGGAGGCGGACCGAAGATGGAGAGAAAAGAAGATAGGTGGAGAGGAGAGTATTGGTGGGGAGGTAGGGAGGGGATAGGTCAGTCCAGGGAAGACGGACAGGTCAAGGAGGTGAGATGAGGTTAGTAGGTAGGAGATGGAGGTGCGGCTTGGGGTGGGAGGAAGGGATGGGTGAGAGGAAGAACAGGTTAGAGAGGCAGAGACAGGTTGGACTGGTTTTGGGATGCAGTGGGTGGGGGGCAAGAGCTGGGCTGGTTGTGTGGTGCAGTGGGGGGAGGGGACGAACTGGGCTGGTTGAGGGATGCAGTAGGGGAAGGGGAGATTTTGAAACTGGTGAAGTCCACATTGATACCATATGGCTGCAGGGTTCCCAGGCGGAATATGCGTTGCTGTTCCTGCAACCTTCGGGTTGTTGCAGGAACAGCAACTCATATTCCGCCTGGGAACCCTGCAGCCATATGGTATCAATGTGGACTTCACCAGTTTCAAAATCTCCCCTTCCCCTACTGCATCCCTCAACCAGCCCAGTTCGTCCCCTCCCCCCACTGCACCACACAACCAGCCCAGCTCTTGCCCCCCACCCACTGCATCCCAAAACCAGCCCAACCTGTCTCTGCCTCCCTAACCGGTTCTTCCTCTCACCCATCCCTTCCTCCCACCCCAAGCCGCACCCCCCGCTACCTACTAACCTCATCCCACCTCCTTGACCTGTCCGTCTTCCCTGGACTGACCTATCCCCTGCCTACCTCCCCACCTACACTCTCTCCACCTATCTTCTTTACTCTCCATCTTCGGTCCGCCTCCCCCTCTCTCCCTATTTATTCCAGTTCCCTCCCCCCATCCCCCTCTCTGATGAAGGGTCTAGGCCCGAAACGTCAGCTTTTGTGCTCCTGAGATGCTGCTTGGCCTGCTGTGTTCATCCAGCCTCACATTTTATTATCTTGGAATCTCCAGCATCTGCAGTTCCCATTATCTCTCACAGTGCCAAGGACCTGGATTCAATTCTAGCCTCAGGCGATTGTCTATGTGGAGTTTGCATATTCTCCCTGCATCTGTGTCTTTACCCTCCGGGTGCTCTTGTTTCCTCCCACAGTCTAAAGATTTGCAGGTTAGGGCGGATTGGCCATGCTAAACTGCCCGTTGTATCCAGAGATGTGCAGGTTAGATGGATTGCCCATGGGAAATGCAGGGAATTGTGTGTGGCTGCCGTTGGACGGCTGGTGCAGACATGATGGGCTGAACAGTCTCTGTCTGCACTCTAAAGATTCTGTACAATTTCATGAGGAACTGTAGTGGGTTTTCCACACAGGCCAAAAACGCAGAGGCCCTGGCTAGCCATTCTCCTCCTCACTGCCAGGGTCTGCCCATCACCTGAATGAAGTCACTCACCTTGGTACTAGTAATTCCGCCTCCAATCACAGAATGTTTCTCTCCCACAACTATTGCTGATAGGCTCCCAAGGGAAACTGCCTGTGATTGGAGGAATTCTTAGCGATTCCTTCACCTCTATTTCACTGTTTTCTGAACATGCAGTCCGTCAGCTTGCACACAGCTACCTGGTGACCTGGAGTCTGGCCTCGCAAGGCCAGAAACACAGGGAAACACAGGTCTAGAGGTTGTCCATGTGCAGGAGATGCCAACACAGCAGGGAGACATTAAGGCCTAAAATTGACAAGTTGTCAGAATTCTGTAAATTGGCAAGGAAACGGCCTAACATTGAAGGGACCGCTCAATGAGATTGCTGCTATTAATATTGTTACTAGGAGAGAAACCTCTGAAGCTACCTAAAGATAATTCTGTCAATTCAACGAGGGTAATAATCTGTGAGGTTCCAGTGGATATACTGACGTCGTGTGCTATGTGGAGGTGAATCTTCATCAGCTTCCACAAGCACTCTCACACACACTCACACTCTTTCTCTCTCTCTCGTTCAAACACACAAACATACACACTGGCTCAATCACACAGATTCAGACACACAACAGACACACACACATGCACACATACTCTCCCTCACACACATGCATGCACACACATATGCTCACTCATTCGCACACACACATCTGCACAGATATGCACTCACATGCACTCATTCTCATATACACACAGAAAAACGCACACACACACGCGCACACACACGCACACAAGCACACACAAACACCCCTGAATGGCTGAATGGTGCAGAAAAAATAAGTGACAGCAGAAAATTCGAAGAAGATTCTAGTACAATGCATCGCAAACTATTTTCCAAAATGATTGCATGTTCACAGTTTAAAAATTAACACAACCCGAGACTGCAGCAGAAAGAAAAGATGAATAAAGTCTCATATCCGATGTACGGTTCTTGATATTTATCTGAGATAGATCATGAGTATAGATGTGAAAATCTGTGAATTGAAGTACTTCATTCAAAGTATTATTATTTGATGCACTCTCCACTCCATGACTTTGGCTGAGCTGCTTAAGAAGGCTGTGAAAGTTCAGGCTGAAGGTTCCTGAGTTGTTTCACAGCAGTAGGCTGTTTGGCTTGGACCCAGGCTGCTGCCCATCAGCTCAGAGTTTGTCATTTCATTGGTGGCTGCATCTGGACTTGGAGACTCAGTGCAACACCCCTGTGTGGAAATCCATGGCCTTGTGGGAGAAGGAGGGAGAAAGGGATTGACAGAGTGAGTGAGTGAGGGAGACAGAGGGAGGGAAGGAGAAGGGGGAAGCGAGTAAGAAACTGAGTGGATGAGTGAGGAAGGAGATGGAGGGATGGAAGGAGAGGGGGAAGGAAGGAAGAGACTGAGAAATGAGCTGCACAACAACAGGGCTGGATCGTGTCTGGGTCTTGATACCAGAACCTGTAGTTTGGGAGTCACTGTTCTATCACCTGTAAAATCACACAAGGATGAGGTGAAGGACTAGTGTATGGCCACTGGGCTAGTAATTCAGAGACCCAGGTAATGCCCTGGGGACCTGGGTTCAAATCTTGCCATGGCAGTTAGTGGAATTTCAACTCAATTAATCTCATCTAATGATCATTCATCCACTCTTGGGGAAACCCATCTGGTTCGCTAATGTCCTTTGGGGAAGGAAACTGCCATCCTTATCTGGGCTGGCCTATGTGTGACTCCAGACCCACAACAATGTGGTTGATTCTTAGGTATGAGCAATAAATGCTAACCTAGCCAGTGACAACCACAACCCATGAAAGAATAAATTTGGGAAGTAGAAAGGCAAAATTTACACTTCCCAAATCATCAAAATGGCAAAGTTACCAAACACAATGGCTATAGTTTATTTGCCAACCTCCTGTGTACTTTTAAGCATGTTTTAGTTTTACCTTCTCAATCTGTGGAAGCAGGATGTTCCTCCTTTCCCATTGCTATTTCCAACATAACATCCAGGGAGGCAGTTGTGAATTGCGGCTCCATCCCTTCTGGTCTCTCTCTTCCATTTCAATGTAGCTGCTTATGTTTTGTCTTGGGGGGACCTCCCTGACTGCGGATACATGGCACACAGTGAGGTGCCTCAAACCATCCCCTTGTCTGGAGTACTCTGTGTTTCATTTATTTTTAAAAAGTAATCTGCAAAGCTGCAACTGATTTTCCATTATCAGATAGGACTGCTCCTCAATTTCTGTTGCACTTCAGTACCATGCTGCTGACTTTGACCACCTTGCGCAGAGAGGACCAAATAGATCAGGAGACTTCCTTGGTGGAGGATCAAGGCAATGGGTATTTCAGAGGGTCATTCTGCCTGTTCCTCCTCTGTAGCAACATCTAAAATTGATGCCCTGAACAGGGAAAACACAGCCCACCATTTCACTTCAGACCTTGTATGAATGGTGGATATCAATGTACCATAATCTTAGCAGACCATAGGCCTGCTCTCTGATTAGAAAATCTGAGACGACCGGTGGTGGTTTAACCTGAGGGGCACCACACTTCAGATGAGGGGAGAGGTTGAGAAGGAGAGTCGTTCATGGTAACTTCAGCCAGTGCAGGAATTGAACCCACACTCTTAGGTGTACCAGCTGTCCAGCTAAATGAGCTAACCAGCCAGCCGAAGCTAACCTGCTTAACCAGTGCATTCTTGCAAAATAGAACAGAACAGAGCACCAACATTGGATGTGATTCTGATGTTGGAAAACAATTATTAAATAATCATGATTGTGCTAAGTACTACACTAGAAACCAATTTAAGATTGTCAGTCGAGCTAGCAGCATGATTCAATTTCACATGTTACACGCATCATATATTCCCATCCATGACCCTGCTGTTTAGAAGTAAAAGCAATATGTCTACACATTGCACCTTTCTCATTGGGGATCCAGCTATGGAACCCATCGATCCATATTGCAACCTATGGAAATGCCGTAACCAGAGTCAACTTGTCTGGTTTGGATTTAATCACAAACTAAGATTGACAGCTGACTGTTCTGCTACATCTCCATGCCAACCATAGTTGAATCAATCAGCGCCCTCTTCTCATTGGTTCCTTTCTGAAATTGCTTCAATCCTGAGCAGTGAAAGACAGAAAGAGTTGACTCCACGTCCTGCTTTAACTTCACAGAAATGCAAAAATGTGAAATTGAACATGCAGTGATATGCTCCTTAATTCATCGGACCTTCAATGTAGTCCTGCTACTGGGAAAGAGCAGAGGCTTCCTATTGAAGGGAAGTGGTCAGCCACTTACTATCATCTACTAGAATACATAAACAATTGTGACTGCTGGAGATCTGGATCAGATAGAGAAATTACTGGTAAAATTCAGCAGGTCTGACAGCATTTGTGGAGAAAAAGCAGAGTGATGATCTAGACAATGGCCTGGTGGCATTATTGCTCGACTGTTAATCCAGAGACCAGATAACATTCCAGGGACCCAGGTTTGAATCCTGAACAGCAGATGGTGGTTTGTGAAGCCCATTTTTAAAAAATTGGCATTATGAATCTAATGATGACCATGAGTCAGTTGTGGATTATTGGGAAACACCCATCATGCTCACTAATGTCCTTTAGGGAAGGAAACTGCAATCCTTACCCGATCTGGCCTACAGCAAGTTGGTTGACTCTGAACTGCTGTCTGGGCAATTAGGGATGGGCAGTAAATGCTGCCCGGGCAGCAAGACCCTCATATATGAATGAATAAACAAAAATGACCCTCTGAGTTTTGCCAACAGTTTCTGTCTTTGATGCTACCATTTACTGCCTAATTCGGGGCTACTGTATGAGAATTGGCATTTTGTCACAGCAAGATTACCACCTTCCTTTGTCATCTCACTGCCACTTTGGGAGGCCAGCAACTGAATGAAGTCACCTTCTAGTGACTGTGTTGAGAAAAGTGGAGAATGTTGAAAGCTCCTGCAGTTCCAGTGATGTTCCAATGGGTTTCCTCTCTAACATTCAGGCACTTGGCTTTTTTTTCACTGTTTGTTGTGCTTAGCTGCTTGGCCGTGGAGGTCTCTCAAACTCCTCAGCAGTCTCTACCTCTCCTGATGACCCTGATAAAATTCCAGCGCTGCCAGCCATTTGACTGGTCAGCCAGCAACAGGAGCTGGCCTGTCATCTTTAATTGGAAGGCTGACCCAATGCTGGCCAATTAGGAGAGGGCTTTAAAATTTGTCAGCAGATCCAGGCTTCAGGGCCTACTTTCTACTCCAATATCAGCAATCTGACTTCCCCTGTAAAATTCAGTCCACAGTGTCATATTTGGCTGGGTCTGCCAATTTATTTACTGCCAACCTTCCTTAACATGCTAAGAAATAAGAAAAGCAATCTGTCTAATTTATTCTCCTGAGAAAGGTTGCGACCTGCACTTTTACTTTGAGAATAATGGCTGCATAATTTTACCTTGAGGAACACAGAATGTCCTTGACATTTGGGGAAACAGTGCAAATGTTGGTGACATTTGATGTTGGTAAATATTGAGGTACAGATAAGATGTTAATTTAAAGCACATCAGCTCAGTCAGGTATTCTATTGCTGACTGTGCCTTTACATGAGGGACAGCATGGCTGATCATTGTGAGAGTACTTCTGAATTATTGAAAGTGAAATGTTTGACAGTTGACGTGAAACAGCATTGCAACAACATGAACCCTTTCTTGCCTGCAGTGTTCGTGTTTCTGTGCTGGCCCATGTGTCAGTTTTAAGTAGGCCAACTTATTAATTTAGTGCAAAGTTAGAAAGCCACATAAAATAATGAATTGAAATTGAGCTTTAGGTTTGTAGAGCTGGATTGAAATGTTTTAAAATGGTTTATTAAGGGTGATTATAGCTATTATTTGGGAAGCTGACAATATCCAGGACTGAAAATATCTTGGAATTTGAGCTGCCCTTGGGAACCAGTAATAAACTCACAACAAACATACTATTCAATACATGGTCTTCCTCCCATGGTGTGATGACATTTGACCAAGACCTAATTACCGGTTGTATAGTTTTGTGAGTTACTTGCAGCTAGCTTGTCATAGTTTTCTGCTTCGATTCAAAAGTTATTTTCTACAAAAATGTCAGTTATGGCTGACAACAGATGCATGAAGACATATTTACTGCTTCTAATGTACTTCATGTGCGGAGATTTTGTCACCTTTCCACTTTATCCTTCTGACTATAGAGCTGGTCTCTCATTAGAGAGAGACAACTGGTGTTGAGTTTAACCTGAGGGTCACCCTGCCTCAGACATGAGGGAGGCTGAGAAAGAACATCCTTCACAGTAACCTCAGCCTGGTGTGGGAATTGAACCTGTGCTGTTGGCGTTACCCTGCATCATAAGTAAACTAGCAGTCCAGACAACTGAGATAGCCAACCCAACAAATGTAGTAATGCTAAATAAATCAATGACAATGAAGCTCAAGTTTACTGCCATCAGCTACCCTTGCACTGGAACAATGAGTTCTGTAATTGGAAGTCTAACAGTCTAATGTTAGAAATGTGCATCTCCTCTATAGTCAGGCAGCCTTGTTGTACCTTAACAATTTTTTTGTCACATTGTCTATTTTTGGTTCATTCAAACCTGAAATTCACTGTGATGGTGTTTATATAAGTGTCTTTGTAGATGTAATAGGCATTACTGCGATGTCCTCTTCTCCTAAAGAGTCCTAGTTTATTTTCCAAATTGGGTCAGGTCAGATCAACTCCAACTTCAGACACCAATCCTCATTGCTGCCAAATGCAGCATGAATTTGGAAGCTAAGGTAAAACAGTCAGTTTTTTTTAAAATCTAGTTATATCTCATATAATACCTAATGCAAAGCTACTGTTTTTTTTCAAAAATGATATAAATTCCAGAACTCAATGTATACCTGGTGATTCCCAATTCTGAGAACCTCAACCACCTAGCTAATATGTGAGAATGTCTTTCATCGTCAAAGGAGACCCTTTCCTCCAACTGGCAGTTTCATAGAAACCCTATAGTGTCTAAACAACCACTAACCCATCAAGTCCACACCAACTCTTCAAATAGCATTCCACCCAAAGCAATGCCACATCCCTCCCTCAATCTCTGTTACCCTGCATTTCCCATGGCTATTTTACCAAGCCTGTGCACTCCCAGACACTATGGGCATTTTGCATGGCCAATCCACCTATCCTACACATCTTCAGACTGTGGGAGGAAACCCACGCAAACACAGGAAGAATGTACAAACTCCACACCGCCCAGGGCTGGAATCGAACCCAGGTCCCTAGCACTGTGAGGCAGCAGTGCTGACCACTGAGCCACTGTGCTGCCCCCATTCTGAAGAGTTCACCTGCAGGATCCCAATAACTCACAGACATTCTATTTTTTTAACAAGATAAACCATTCTGTATACACAGTGGCACGTTGGTTTTTGTATCAAATTGCATTGCTTTAATTAATTAGAACTCATGTGCATGTTGACCAGTTCAAAGCATAATTTCTGATCAAGGCTTTTGACTGACAATCTTGAAGATTCTCCAGGTACTTTTGAAAGTAAATTAAACTAAAATAAAGAGAAGTTAGGATAAACATAACTCATGGTGTGAATATTTATTTTGGAATGAGTTGCATTGGTCTTTACCTGCTATGTAAAAATCAATAATGCATGTTTGACCACTGATCGTCATTCAGGGACTGCTGTGCAATGAATATTACTCAGTTCAGAGACTTCACACAGCAGCAGAACATTTGTTAGAGGAGAACAGAGTGCTGTGGGTCTGTTTGCTCACCAAACTTATTCTACCGAGAGAATTTCTCCTTCAGGAGTAACTCAAAGAATTTCTTGGAGCATTGTTGACAGTGACAATGTAAAGCATATAGGTAACCTAGAGATTTACTTCCTATTAAATCTATGCAAACTGTGTGAAGCTGAAGATTGTGATCTGTATTGGCTCTTAGGCCTCCTATATTCTCCCTGCTTGTTATAGTCACAGAGTCATAGAGAGATACAGCATGGAAACAGATCCTTCGTCCAATTCATCCACGCTGACCAGACATCCAAAATTAATCTAGCCCCATTTCTCAGCAATTGGCCCATATCCCTGTAAACCCTTCCTACTCATGTCTTCTGACTTAACTGATTGCTCTTGAATAGAGTGACCCTTCTGTTACATTGGAGGTTAAAGAAAACTGAATGCCTGCTCTGAAGTCTTTTGGCTGCATTTATGAGTCAGGTCTGTAAGATTGCTTTGCTTGCAATGACTAGATTAGCAAAGTCTGTAGAGCACATACTGCACACTTACCCAGTATCTGTTAAATATATTGTATGCAGCATGCCAATGACCTGGTGCCTGCATGTTAATATAATTGCTGTGTGCAAAGGTGCCAAACACACTGTTCTTTAGCTGCAGGCATCATAAGCCTTTTGAAATTAGTGGTAAATGTTTCCACTGTTTGAAGCTAGCCTGCATTTTTTATAGCAACTGTGAACATCTTAAAGCAAAGTTGCATTGTTGCCGGAGATGGTGACATGATTTTAAAGAAAGCTGTGCAACAATAACTGAGCATGATGACTGAATTCTCCACTTTTTCTGAAAGGGTTTGTTGTCCTGGAAGCTCAGATTGCTGCCACTATGGCTGTGGACATCACATCTCAGTTGGGCTTCACAGCTGGCAGGCTAGCTGAGATACCAGCTACAACCTGGATGCAATGCTGAAAGACATATAATGATCTCACCAGAGCTTTCAACATCTGTTATGTTTGCTCTCACCTGTCACACCTCCATTTTCACAGTGCACCGTACTTCCTTTGTGCACACGAATATACATATCACTTGCACTGACACACGTACATACATACACAGCCAGGTATTACACCTTTAGCAGTTGCACTTCCTTTGTGCACACGAATATACATATCACTTGCACTGACACACATGTACATTCATACACATGTACCTGCACCCCACATCGCCCCAACCCAATTGCTTCTTCTCATTCCAATACAATCAGTGTGTGTATTTCATTTCTTCTCCTTCTCATACATAAATGCTCATCATGAGTGTAGCCCTCACTTTCTATATGCTCCTTTCTTTTTTGAAGGGGAAGGTCAGCTTTGCTGAGGATATTCTAGCATGCAGCAAATTCAGAGTGCAAATATTAGCATGTAGGATTTAAGGCAGGTAGATAAAGTGTCATAAGTACATCTTGGCCAGAGGGAAAGATAACACACTAACAGAAAATACAAAGTTCATTGGAACAAAAATGAAACTCAGCAAGTCTGACAGCATCTGTGGGGAGAAAGCAGAGTTAATGTTTTGAGTCCAATGACTCTTCTTCAGAACATATATCGTGAAGTATTTACTAAATTATTACAACCTGGTCCATCTCTGACTGTTCTCTTCCCTTCCTCAACACCTCTGATTCAATTTCTGGGGATTCACTGGCCACTGATCTCCACTAATAAACCCACTGACTCCCACAGTTACCTGGACCATACATCCTTACACCCTGCTTCTTGTGAAGACTCTATCCCAATCTCTCAGTTCCTCTGTCTCCGTGCATATGTTCAGATGAGACCAACTTAAACAAGGGAGCCTCCGAAATGTCCACCTTCTTCTTCAACTGACGATTCCCCAGCTCCATTGTCGACGGGGCCCTCAACTAGATCTGACCCATCTGCTGCACTTCCACCCTCACCCCCTCTCGCCTCCCGCAACAGCGATAGGGTTTCCCTTGTCCTTACCTACCATCCCAACAGCATTGACATCCAGACGACCATCAGATGCCATTTCCGCCACCTTCAGTGAGTTGCCACCACCAGACACATATATCCCTCCCCTCCCTTATCCACCTTCTGTGACCATCCCTTCTGGAACACCCTGGTCCATTCTTACTTCACTCCCAAGACCCCAGCCTCATGGTACCTTCCGTTGCAACTGCTAAAGGTGTAATGCCTGGCTGTTTACCTCCTCCCTCCTCAGTATCCAAGGGCCCAAACATACCTTCTGGGTAAAGCATTACTTTACCTAGAGCTCCTACAATCTAGTCTACTGCATTCGCTGCTCTCAATGTAGTCTCCTCTACATTGGAGGAACGAAGTATAGACTGGGTGACCGCTTCACAGAACACCTATGTTCTGTCCACAAAAAAGATCCAGTTGTCTGCCACTTTAACACACCATGTTCCTTGGCCAACATCTCTGTCTCAGGCTTGTTGCAGTGCTCCAGCGAAGTTTAATGCAAGCTGGAAGAACAACACCTCATTTTCCGCTTGGGGACCCTGCAGCCCTTAGGACTCAATATCAAGTTCATTAATTTTAGGGTTTGAGCCCTCCCATGTCCTTACCTCAACCCCACAAACCAGACCTTGTTATAACATAATAAAATGTGAGGCTGGATGAACACAGCAGGCCAAGCAGCATCTCAGGAGCACAAAAGCTGACGTTTCGGGCCTAGACCCTTCATCAGAGAGGGGGATGGGGGGAGGGAACTGGAATAAATAGGGAGAGAGGGGGAGGCGGACCGAAGATGGAGTGCAAAGAAGATAGGTGGAGAGGGTGTAGGTGGGGAGGTAGGGAGGGGATAGGTCAGTCCAGGGAAGACGGACAGGTCAAGGAGGTGGGATGAGATTAGTAGGTAGCTGGGGGTGCGGCTTGGGGTGGGAGGAAGGGATGGGTGAGAGGAAGAACCGGTTAGGGAGGCAGAGACAGGTTGGACTGGTTTTGGGATGCAGTGGGTGGGGGGGAAGAGCTGGGCTGGTTGTGTGGTGCAGTGGGGGGAGGGGATGAACTGGGCTGGTTTAGGGATGCAGTGGGGGAAGGGGAGATTTTGAAACTGGTGAAGTCCACATTGATACCATATGGCTGCAGGGAACCCTGCAGCCATATGGTATCAATGTGGACTTCACCAGTTTCAAAATCTCCCCTTCCCCCACTGCATCCCTAAACCAGCCCAGTTCATCCCCTCCCCCCACTGCACCACACAACCAGCCCAGCTCTTCCCCCCCACCCACTGCATCCCAAAACCAGTCCAACCTGTCTCTGCCTCCCTAACCGGTTCTTCCTCTCACCCATCCCTTCCTCCCACCCCAAGCCGCACCCCCAGCTACCTACTAATCTCATCCCACCTCCTTGACCTGTCCGTCTTCCCTGGACTGACCTATCCCCTCCCTACCTCCCCACCTACACCCTCTCCACCTATCTTCTTTGCTCTCCATCTTCGGTCCGCCTCCCCCTCTCTCCCTATTTATTCCAGTTCCCTCCCCCCATCCCCCTCTCTGATGAAGGGTCTAGGCCCGAAACGTCAGCTTTTGTGCTCCTGAGATGCTGCTTGGCCTGCTGTGTTCATCCAGCCTCACATTTTATTATCTTGGAATCTCCAGCATCTGCAGTTCCCATTATCTCTTGTTATAACATATTGTCTGCTAATACACACTCCCTATTGTTAGCCACTAATAGTCCCTATTAATACGTATTCATTTTTCCAGCCAGATCATTATCTACTCCTTTGTTTGTCCAATTGTTCTTGCCTCTCTTTGGGTTCTATCCCCACCTGGCCTTACCCCTGGCCCCCTCCATCGCCTTCATACCTTCTACATATAAACCAACATTTTCCGAGTGCCATCAGTTCTGAGCAAGAGTCACCGGACCCAAAACATCATCTTTGATTTTTCTGCACAGATGCTGCCAGATCCACTGAGCTTTTTCAGCAACTTCTGTTTTTGTATTACAGGAGTCCCTCCTTTGAGCATAACATTTATGAAATAATTTTTCCATTGTATCCACTGGATACTAGGACACTAGAACAGAAGCCAACTGAACCTTTGGGTATGCCCAGATTTCCAACATTTGAAGCTCCTTCTCAAGTGGTGAGGTTAGAAAATATCTCTTTGTTTCAGTTATATCTCAGGCTGGATCACTGCCGATTTATGGACCACTTGGTGCCCGACCTGCAGTTGAAAGGTACTGTATCTTTCTTTTCTATTGTTTTGTACCTCATAAATTTGATCTCAGTCTCTAAGTCTTAGAAACTACTCTCCATCCATGATGCCGTAAGATATTGGAGCAGAATTAGGTTATTTAGCCCATTGAGTCTGCTGTACCATTCAATGATTACTGATATTTCTTAACCCCATTCTCCTGCCTTCTCCCCTTAACTCTTGATTTCCCCCTTACTAATCAGGAACCGATCTACCTGTGTCTTGAATACCCTCCTGAAGGCCATTTGCAGCCTTCTGAATGTTGTCATATTTGTAAAATCTGTCAGCTATCTGTCAGTTTCTGAATAAAATAGCAATAAAATTTGCATCTTTTAATTCAATGCAGAGGATTTTGTGACAGCAATGTGCATTAATGGAGATGAAGTACAGATTTAACTGCTCAAAGCTTGTGTTATGCAGTGGAAAAATGATGTATCAACTGCAGCCTGTTACAAATGAATATCTCTCATGAGCTAGGGAATGGACTGTCATGCTAATGATATACAGTAGCTTCTCCTACTGTAGGCATGTCAAGATAAATGTGCCCTATCCTGCCGACTATTGAGTAAGGGAACATGGAGGGCTGCCTACATTCTTTGTAAAAATGTTGAGCATTCATCATTTGGGTAGAACCAAGTGTCATCTTATTCACTGAGGTGTCAGACAGCAAGAGATTGCAGCACATAAATAATTAATGAAATTAGAGTGTTACCTCTTTTGAGAAACCAGTAGGTCCTTCAGTCTAATGGTCCATGGAAATTCATAAGTTGCACTACAGTCATATTACAGCTCGCAGCAAGCTCTGAAGGTTATGGGGGGTGTTTAAAGAATTGTTCATTTTTCTTGGAGAAAACTGATTCTACGAAATAACCTTGCAAGGCGCAGCCTACTGCAAGTAGGGATTTGTTTTATTGTTACCAAATTGTGAGTTTGGATAGTCAATTGTAAGTTACCAAGAAAGGGCAAAGTGCATGTTAGCAAGACTCCATACCACCTTCAGGCTTAGGAGAAAGCAGTCTGAGGTCCTATCTTCATCAAAAAGATATAAGTTGTAACATTAATTGGTACCTTTTTCCAAATTCTTGCTATTTGTCACCATTTCTTTTATTTTGAGCATTTATTAGCTTGTGTTTGAAGTAATGTATTGGTGACTATGAAATATGCCGCATCCTTTGCTGTAGTTCATTGTCTCATAATTTATAAATTCAACTTTTAATTACATGCAACATGCTAGCTTTTCACATGGATTCCAATCATCAGATTTTAAAAGTTGTCATGTTTTTGGGAGTGTGCCTTTAAATTACAGTTAAAAAAAAGGGAGTCCCAAGAGGTCTTCTATGGTGTTTCTAATAGTCAGTCCAGGTGGCTTGTTTGTTACAGATCAAAGGACAGCTTAGATTGTTTTATTGGGAAGAAGCTGCAAGGCACACTCGGAGACAGTAGCAGCCTGGAGACTCCCAATCTGCAGCGACCACAAAGTGCTGAGAATGTGAGGAGGTAAAAGGTTGAGATTTAAACTGTTCATTTAAATGGTTCCAAGATGAGACAGTGGCTGTCAAGAATAGCTAATTAGCACTTCTACCTAGATATGACACTGCTGTTGATTCATGTTACAATGGGAAGGATATATAGGAAGCTATTCTAAAGATCAGATCACAAATTTTTATGGACTTGTATAGCACAAACAGTAACTTGGAGTGTGTCTGGATCTGACAAAGAAGGAGTAGCTAGACACCAGAGAAACACTCTGTGGTTTGCAAGGCAGAAGCGAAAGGGGAAGTTAGCACTCTGATTGAAAAGATCACATTCGTGACCAGCAATAATGAGACTGAAAGAGTTGCAAACTTGAACTTGAGGGAGAGGCTGTAGAAAAATGAGATCTTTCTGAGGAAAGACAGTTCAAAGATTATGTGATAAGAGGCTGAAAAAGGAATAAAACAGAAATGAAGCCTTAGATGGTAAGAATCACTGTAGATTTTTGAAACTTTATTGATGAGTTGCGGACATCCTGGCTAGGCCAATATTTATTGCCCGTTCCTAGATGCCCTTGAGATGGTCTTGGTTAGCTGCCTTCCCGAACCACTGCAGTCCACCTGCTGTAGATAGACTCACAATATCTTGTTTGAGACGGTGGGGGAAAGTTTCAGGATTTTAACCCAGTGACAGTGAAAGAACACTGATAAATTTCCAAGTCAGGATGGTGAATTGCTTGGAGGGGAACTTGTGGGGCGGTGGTGTTCCCATGTATCTGCTGCCCTTGTCCTTCTAGTTGGAAGTGGTCGTGAGTTTGAAAGGTGCTGTCCAAGGATCGTAGGTGACTTTCTGCAGTGCATCTTGTAGATAGTACATACTGCTGCTACTGAATATCAGCGGTGATAGAGGGAGTGAATGCTCATGGATGTGCACCAATCAAGCAGGCTGTTTTATCCTGGATGGTGGCAAACTGCTTGGGTGTTGTTGGAGCCTGCTCAGGCAAACGGACCCACAATACTCCTGACTTGTTCCTTGGGGATAATAGTCAGTCTTTAGGAGTCAGCAGATGCATTATTTGTTGCGGGATTCCTAGCCTCTAGCCTGCTCTTGTACTGTTGTATTTATAGAGCAAGTCCAGTTGAGTTTCTGGCCAATGGAATGCTTCCAGGATGTTGACAGTGGGGGATTCAGTGATCATAATCCCATTGAATGTCAAGGGAGCAATGGTTAGAATCTGTCTTGTTGGAGATGATCATAGCCTGCTAATTGTGTGGTGCAAATGTTACATGCTGCTCATCAGTCCAATCCTGGATAATCTCTGGGTCATGCTGTGTGTTGAAAACAACAAATGCTGGCAATCACAGCAGGTCAGGCAGTATTCTTGGAGAGAACGCAAGCTAACAGTTTATGTCCAGATGACTCTTCATTAGAGCAGTGTATTGTTTTGATTTGTATAGAATAAAATGGGGAAGAAACATTATGAAGAAGGTAAGAAATAGGCACAGGAACCCACTGGCCCCTCAAACCTGCTCAACCATTACATCAGGCCTGACATTCTACTTCAACTCCATTTACCCAGGATCTCCTCATTTCCCTTGATTCCATGAAAGGTCAAACATCCGTCAACCTAAATCTGAAATAGACTTAAAGATCGAGTATGCACACCTATCTGGAATAGAGAATTCCAAAGATTCACAACCCTTTGAGTGAAATAATTTCTCACCTCTGTTCTACATATACAACCCCGTTATCCTCTGATTGCTACTCCCCAGCAATCCCCTGCCTAATTTGAGATTTCCCAGCCAGGGAAAAACCTCTCAGCATTTACCCCATCAGGCCCCTTCAGCACCTCGTAAATTTCAATGAGATCACCTCTTAATTGAATTGAATCATTTATTGTCACTGTATACAATGTACAAATACAGTGAAAAGTTTGTACCTTCACTGTACATTCATGGCACCATTCACATTAACGTAGAATAAGACAAGAAAAACAAAATAGCTTAAGAGAGTCCAACTTTCCTTTCCACAGCTGCAGTCCCACTCAGGGCTTTCTAGCCCGCGCCATGGCTCTGCCAGCATCCCACTATAGGCTGTTCACCGGCCCACTGTCACCGCCACTGCTTCAACGGCCCCACTCTCACTGCCACTGCCTCACCAGCCCACTGTCACCGCGACTGCTTCAACGGCCCACTGTCATCGCCACTGCTTCACCGGCCCATATCACCACCACTGCCTCAACGGCCCACTCTGACCACCACCACCTCACCGGCCCACTCTGACCACCACTGCCTCACCGGCCCAATCTCACTGCCACCGCCTCACCAGCCCACTCTGACCACCACCGTCTCACCGGCCCACTCTCACCGCCACTGCCTCACCGGCCCACTTTCACCACCACCGCCTCACGGGCCCACTCTCACCGCCACTGCCTCACCAGCCCCGTATCACCACCACTGCCTCACTGGCCCACTCACTGCTGCCCACTCTTTATCTGCTGCCATCACTCCAGCCTACGCTCGATTCGCCTTCGCCGCAGGACACGGCCTACACATTCAGCACCTGCTACGTGATTCCTGGTCACAACCCAGCTCCTTTCTAGCTCCTTAGGTAGGTACTTAAAAGGGTTGGGGGGTTGCGATATGGATACAATTACTACAGAGGGAGACAGGAGAAGGGAGATAAAAAAGGAAGGGCAAGGAAAAAAGGGAAAGAGAACTGGTGAGCAGAGTGGTACTCCAAATAGAGTGTCTTACCCTTAGTCTCAAATAATATAGTCTCACTTTACTTAGCCTCTCATCATAGGACAAATGTCTGATTCCTAGAACCCCAATATGGTAAATCTTTGCTATACTGCCTTCATTGCAAGTATCTTCTTTTTAGAGTCATGGAGCTGTATAGCTTGGAAACAGACCCTTCAGCCCAACTCATCCATGCTGACCAGATATCCTAAATTAATCTAGTCACATTTGCTACCATTTGGCCCATATTTCTATAAACCCTTCCTATTCATGCCCCCATCCAGATGCCTTTTAAGTGTTGTAAAGTACCACTTCCACCACTTCCTCTGGCAGAACATTTCGTGTACTCACCACGCTTTGTGTGATTACCCCTTCGGCCCCTTTTAAATCTTTCCCCTCTCACTTAAACCTGTGCTGTCTAGTTTTGGACTCCCCCAATCTGGGGAAAACACATTGGCTGTTCACCCTATCCATGTCCCTCACAATTTTATAAACACTCTATAAGGTCACCCCTCAGCCTCAGGGAAAATAGCTCTTAAATATGGGTAACAAAACTGCATATAGTACTCCAGATCTTGTCTCATTAAAGTTAGGTTCTTATACATGTCAAGTGTGACATTTTAGAAATGAAACAACAATTTGGAACTACTAAAGCATTGTCTGTGCAGTAAGGACACTTCTACTCTGGGAGAAAATGTGCTGTAAAAATATAGTCCATTGACTTCAAGTGAAGATAGTTTTGTATGAATAGTTCAGATATGAAACATCATCTGAAATATAATTAGGTTGGGGGATTGGGACCATAAAAGGCCGGGAATTATAGTGCAGTTTACAAATAAAAGATGAGGTTAGGAGGAATTGCTGCACTATGCGTGATACCAAGTTCCCAGAGGAAGGAACGTAAAAACACAAAGCAAATTAGCCACTGAAGCTCAAAAGAAGACAGATTTTCGTGAATCTGAAAACGAAAGACTTCAAAATTCTGCCCCACCACGTCACTTATGTTGGTGCTATGAATGCCCAATGATATAAAAGGGTGGTATTGATTAGTCAGCATGCTCGCGGGTGCTGAGCATTTTGGTCACCTATACAACAGTCACAGGGACTACCATAGCACAGCCTCTGGCTCGACAACACGTTACTGAGAACTGGCTCAAATGCTGTAGAGAGGAGAAGCAACTGTGAAGCCTTCTGGGCTTAAAATTGAGTTCAATGCCTTTAAACTGTGAACAATTTCTTCCCTTTTCTTTAGCTTGTTATCATGTCTTCACCATCCCACCCAACCCCCTGCCCCGCACCCCCATCCCCAATCCCAGTTACTATAGTAACCGCAAACTATAGCCCCGCAAACTATAGTATAAACACTGTCCCCATCACACTTCACTTCAGCTGTGATGAAGAGTCATCTGGAACATGCTCTGTCTTCACGGATGCTGCCTGATATGCTGTGATCTCCAGCATTTGTTGTTTTCAGCACAGACTCTAGCATCTGCAGTAATTTGGCCCTACCATTACTGTGACCTTCCTGCCCAAGGAGCTGGCAAATAAACTATCTCATCCCCAAGTCTGGTTGCAGCCCTCTCATTCCTGATTACTCCCCACATGCCACTGTCAATTCTAACCTATAAGATTTGTGTATCTGAGATGGTGGCTGTGGTTATCAATCAAAGTGTAATGCTTGTTCATCAGTGGCATGCCACTCCTATTTCAGTTGAAACTGCTACAACAGTACCTGAAGTCAGAGATTTAGAAGAGGAGGTTTGGAGTGAGGGGATATGTTGTGGTATGAGTTGAGAAGGAACTTAAAGTGTTCTATCCTGTCATCCTGAAAGTTCACTCTGATACTAGATGCATTGGGCTCTTTTGAAACTGCTCCCACCATGAGGAGAGCTATCCACTCTGTTGGCCTTGGGGAGGCGAAATTTTTCTTACCCTGAAACCAAAATGGCATAACGGCAGGGATTGTGTGGTACCGGGATTGAGTGATGCCGTAGATGAATTGTTGGAAGCGTATGAACATAATGAGAGGTGGTTATGAGGTTGGCATGATTGTTGGGTGTGAGAGATTGCAGTGGAGTATTTTAATGTCAGACCCCCACTGTGAGTAATCCAGACTGGCACCACCTCAGTAATGGGGCTTGTTCCCTGGTGAGGGATCGATGCTGAAGAGATGGAAGATATCATGTGAAGCCAAATTCACAAACCTGGACCACCTGTCTGAGTCATTAAACTGCTTCAGGAACAGTCAAACACTGGGAGATAACCACCATGGCCACCTCTTCTATTCTCTTCTGAGGCCATTCTTTGATGGCTTACTGGTCCTTCACAGTATTAAGGCCTCTCACTTGCTGTCGACTTCCATGATATTGGCCTTTAACACCATATCTGTGAAACTGGGACCCTTTTCTCAATTTTGATACTTTATTTTCTTTGTTTTGACTCGCAGACAATTATACAGGTGATCAGCAACAGTATCCTTCTATAGGATTGCAGCTTACTTTTAAGAAGCTTTCTTTCCTAAAGGACATTAATAAACCAGGCGGGCTTTTCCTGACTATTGACAATGGATTCATGATCATCATTAGGCTCCTAATTCCAGATTTTTATTGAATTCACCTGCCTTGGTGACATTCAAACCAGGACCCCCAGAATATTATTTGGATCTCTGGATTAACAGTCTAGTGGTAAATACCACTAGGCCATCGCCTCCCCTATAGACAATCATCATTGAACATAATGGAGCTCAGTGTAGAGATGGATTTTATTGACAGGTAATAAAATTGCAGTATGTACAAGGCTTGTTGCTATTTTCAATCCCATGTTATGTAAAAGTCAATGTGGAGAGACCACAATTTTTTTTTACATTGTACATCCACATTGCCACTTTATTTTCATTCATTAATTTTGAAATGCTCTGTTTATGTGTTGTTTCATGAAAAGTGAGGGAAATTGGAAAATAATTTGTCCCTGACAGTATAGTGAAAATTTTGCCCCTCCCTTAAAATCTGGAAGAGGCAATGGATCATGGTGATTTTAGTGTGAGGTAATATAACACCAAGAACCAGTTATTTTCCATTTAATTTATCTGGAAAGAATTGCACATCCCATTTGAAGTTCTTTACAAAGTACCTGTGACTGAGTAACTGCCCATTACTGAAGGAATTAAACATTTGGAACAAAGAGTTTCTGCTTTCACTGCAATCAATGACCCAGGCACAGATTCAGCTCCAAGTTTTCAAAATGTGGTCGGGTTACTACTCCAAATCATTTGTACATTGCTGATCGTAATGTCTTCCATGAATTGGTAAATTCTGACCATATGTTGGAACATTGTTCTTTGAAAGAAATTTGAATGTATTTGGGAGTGAAAATGGGCTTATCACCATAGTTTAGATAACATTGCAAAATGTTTCACAGGAGATTATGAAACTAAATATAACAGTAAAGAAGATATTAATTCAGATGAATGCAAGCCAAGTCAAAGGTTGAAGAAGAGTTTTAAGGAATGAAAGAGAGGTGGTGTGTCGGTGGAAATTTCAGAGCCTCGGGTCTAGGCAACTGAAGACATAGACAACAATTGGGGCGATAAAAATCAAAGATACCCAAATGTAATTCACACTTTGGTGGGAAGAAAATTGAGGGAACATAAAGATGTTTGTCATGGATAAGATAAGCTTGAAGAGGATGCAGAGGAAGATAGGAGAGAAGCTAAAGAAAGTTACAAGTACAGTGTTGTGACAAGGGGCAGATTTTACAAGAAGTTTAATCCAGTGGAAGAAAGGACGGCTGATTGGATGATCTAAATCTTAGTGATGAATATGTTTACCTCATGTTGGAGGTGAGGATGAAGACATTAGGAGAAAAGGGTTTAAGGAGGTAGTTTGAGGCCAAGAAAAGAAGCCAGAATACATAGTAAATGGCATCAGCAGACAAAAGCAGAGTGAGGTAGGGCTGTGGTGTGGAAGGGGGTGATACAAATCACTGATCAGAGATGGCTTCATAAGCAATTGACCTAAGAACATAAGAACTAGGAGCAGGAGGAGGCCATTCAGCTGCTCAAGCCTGATCTGCTATTTGATACGATTATGGCTGATCTCATCTCAGCCTCAACTCCACTTTCCTGCCTGCTGTCTATAATCCTTTACTGCATCACTAATTATAGTCTGTCCACATTGCACTCTGGGGTAGTGATAGGATTGAACTATGAACATCACATGTAATAGCAAGGTCAAGGGGCTGCTCATAAATATGGTTTGGGGAGTTTACACCAAGGAAGGGATTTAGGGAGGACAAGGGTCCAGTGAACTTAGAGGAGATGGAGAACAATAAGTTGAGGTAGAGATGAAAATGATTGAGAATGAGAAGGCTTTTAGTGCAGGCACTCAGGGGAGAAAACAGAAGATAATATTTAGGTGAGGAAATTGTTATTGTAATTAGGATGGTTGCAGAGAAAAACGATTTTGCATGCAATGTGAGAGGGAGGAACAAAGTGAGATACTGAGAGAAAGTGTCAGGAGAGTAGTGCATTAAAAAAGTATTTTTAATGCAATTGTCTAATGCTTGCTTTGTGATTAACATGATTTTAAATAACTGAAGGTGATTTTATAAAAGAACTATGCAGAGCTATGTATAGATTCATTGGTGTATTATAATGTGTTAGTTTTTTTAGGAAATTAGCAAGAAATGTAAATGGTAGCTGTTAGTGTCCTTACACTAGATATAAATTACTCTTAAATTCCTCGGTCTTTCGCATTATAATGTCAGGAGCTATCTGACACACACTGTAGGTGCTGGTTCTTTTATCCTTCAATCAATGGAGGTGGTATACAGTGTTCACTACTTCCTGTGTCTATTCAGTCCCCAGGAATCCTTAATTTAAATTGCATAGCTGTATCATACTTCAACTAAGATTTAAGTATGTCTGTGGTATTAATAGTGTGGCATGCTGTGGAAGATGACCATGAAGTCTAAAACTGCATTGAGCTCATGTTGAGTTTCTTATCTGTGTTCAAGAAGCGCTTGATTAAAATCTATTTATAATGTATTAAAGTTTTTAACATTTATTTACGGTTCTTGAAGGCACAGTTTGACTTCTGTTGTCATGTTTTTGCCTGTTTTGTGTCAGCTTTCTCCATTATACATTTTTTACGGAAACGATAGGCTGAATTTTACACTCAGGGTGGGACATCCACCTCTTGATGTAAATTCTGGGATCTCTTCACCCGGGGCTTGACTGATTGGCTATTGCATCTTTAATTAGTTTGTGCCAGGACCACTGCCCCTTTCAAGAATTGGCCCTGCTTCAGAGAGCTGACAGCCAAACAAATCTCCAGCAACTCCCCCATGTCATAGCCATGCCACTGGTAGTCACTCATAGAATTACAATGGTCCCCAAAGGAAGTATTCAACGATAGAATCCACACTGCAAGGACAAGACCTATCCCCACTTCCCTGGTCTTGCCCACTAAGCTGTCAGCTCATGATAATCAGCTTGCAAATATAGCATGGAAAATCCCAGCAACTTCAGAAAGAGGACCACAAATGGCCATTAATTAACATCTCTCATTGGAATTATTTTTGGAATCAATCATTAAGGAAGTAATAGCAGAACATTTGGAAAATAATAACCTAATCAAGCAAAGTCAGCATGACCACATGAAGGGGAAATTGTGTCTGGCCAATTGATTAGAATTTTCAAGGAAGTTTTAGCTGTAGTGGATTGAGGGGAACCAGTGAATGTGTTGAATTTGAACTTCCAGAAGATAATCGACAAGATACTTCACAAAAGGTTAAATCCTAAATTAAGAGCCCAAGGTGTTGGAAATAACATATTGGCATGGATAGAGAATTGGCTCGTGGGCAGGAAACAGTGGATGGGGATAAGGGGATCATTTTCATGTTGGCAAACTGTGACCAGCTGGGTTCCAAAGGGATCAGTGCTGGGACCGCAACTGTTTTCAATATATATTAACAGGTTGGAGAAAGGAAGTGACTGCACTTTCCTGGTAATGCTAAACTAGGTAGAAAGGCAAGTTACAAGAGGGATACAAACATTTCTACAAAGAGTTTTAAAAAGGTTAAGGAAAAGGGCAAAATGTTGGCAAAGGGAGTATATAATGAAAAATATGAAGTTGTTCATTTTGGAAGGGAGAACTAAAAAACAGAGTATTATTTAAATAGAGAAAAACCATGGAAAGGTATAACATAAATGGACTTGGGGGAACTTGAGCACCAAACACAGAAAGCTTGCACACAGGTACAATGTGTAATTGGGAAGGTTAATGGAATGTTGGGCCTTATTTCAAGGGAGTGGGAATGTCTTATTGCAACTGTACAAGGTGCTGCTGATACTTCATGTGAAGTGCTGTGAGCGGACGTGGTAACAGGCAAGTTGATATAAATCTGCTGTTACTGAGTCCTGTTGCTATTGTTATGATTCCTGTGGGATACATAAATCAATACATCCAAATTACCAAATGATGACCATGTGAAGAAATGACCAGTCTGTAGTTCACTTTTCACTCAATTTTAATATGAGTCAGAATCAACACAACTTAAATGTACATTAACAGGCAAATTGTGTTTGACATAAACAATAAGTTACACACAGAAAAGCAGATACAAAGGAAATGGTCTCACTAATCTTCTACAGAAATTGCTGGAGGAATTCAGCAGGTCTCACAGTATTTTTGCAGAGAAAGCAGAGCTAATATTTTGGGTCCAGTGATTCTTCATCAGTATAGTTTTGTAGAAGAGTTGCTGGACCTGAAACATTAACTCTGTTTTTCTCTCAATAGATGCTGCCAGACCTGCTGAGTTTCTCCAGCAATTTCTGTTTTGTTTCAGAATTCCAGCATCCATAATCCTTTATTTTATATCATTACTTTACAAGGCAATCTGCTGTATCTGTATGGTCCAAGTTTCAGCTACGTAGTTCTTCCCAGCAGAATTCCAATCCCTTTCCTTCAGTGCCTTTGTCAAGTCTCCACAGGCAGTAGATGCCATGTAAACATGGTTCTGCCCATTCAGTCTTCCACATCAGGGCCACTTCATTTTGGAGCCTCCTGATTTGTCCATTTTGGCTCCTTTGTTTCTGTTTTCCATCCAACAACCACGCGACCGTAATATTTTAATTTCCTTCCTGTTGGTACCACTCCCTAGTCACAGGATATCAGGCTACCTGTAGTATTTATTATTATCCAAAAAAAATTAATTTCCTTACAATTTATGAAAACTCTCAAAATTCCTGTTCGTTACTTAGAAAAGCTAGCCCAAATTTTCCAATATTGTGAAGTAATTACACCATTTCTTTATTGTTACTGCATCAGAGTTAAAGGCTATGACACTAAATAATAAAAGTTTTTTAAAAAAGGCCTTTTCAAACATGCATTTAAGCTCAGCAACTACTTGAGGAAACCTGAGGATATTTGTCTCTGGCTAATGCAGTGGCATCTTTCATTGAAGATTGTGTGACAGCAATAAAAGAAAGTACAAAGTTTACTATTACATCACCAGTGCAAATCTAAAGGTGGACCTCCTTAGAAAATAGAACTGTACAGACAGAAATGAGCCCTTCAGCCCATGATGCAAAACATGATGCCAAATTAAACGAATCCCATCTGCCTGCTCTTGGGCCATATCCTTCGATTCCTTACACATTCATGTGCTTATCTAAAAGTCCTTTAAATGTCCTTATTGTATCTGCCTCCACCACCACTCTTGGCAACATTTTGCAGACTCCTACCGCACTCTGTGTAAAAAAAGTTGCCCTTCACATCCGTTTGGAACTTTCCCTTGCTCACCTTAAATGCCCTCCAGTATTAGACATTTCAACTCTTGGGAAAAAGATTCTGACCATCAACCTGCCACCCATCTATATTTCCAATCCATGCCATTTATGTACATCGCAAACAGCAGAGGTCCCAGTATGGATCCCTGCGGAACACCACTGGTTATAGACCTTCAGCCTGAAAAAGACCTTTCCACTACCACCCTCTGCCTTTTATAGGCAAGCCAATTCTGAACCCATGCAGCCAAATTAAAGTGGATCTCATGTACATTAAACTTCCAGAGGAGCCTACCATGATAGACCTTGTTGAAAATCCTTACTAAAATCCATGTAAACAACATCCACTGACCTACGCTCATCCATTACCTTTGTGACCGCCTTGGAAATTTCAACCAAGTTAATAAGACAGGACCTGCCCTGCACAAAACCATGCTGACTGCCCCTAATTAAGCTATGCCTTTCCAAATGTGTGTAAATCCCTAGAATTCCTCATTTCCTACTGAACAATCCTGCTTTTATTTGGAAGAAATATCTATGTCATTCATAGATAATACAGGAGAGCATATTATTTGAAGTTCATTTTGTGATGTATTCACACAGAGTAATACTGATCAGATCCACACCTTGAAATAGAATGTATTTAATCCTCCCTCCAATCCATTCGAGGCTTCTGTAGATTTTGGTTTAGAAATTGTCAACTGCTTCAGGATACTTTGAAAAGCACTCCTCCACATATCAGGTAACAAACATATCAAGGTAACCTCCAGTAAAAGGTATTCACTTTCAGTATGTCCATTTATCAGAAGGAAACATTAGTTTTATTGGCAACTTGTCTTCTGCCTTTATTTACATTGCGCCAAGAAAGTAATTGTAATCTGCTTTCCTTCATAATCTAAGCTGCAGTAAGATCATGCGTCCATACAATGTAGGCCCCCCGAGCCTGCTCTGCCATTCAATAGGGCCATAGCTGATCCAACATTCCCCCTCTTTCCTGCCCTTTCCCCGTAACCCTCAATTCCCCGACTGATCGAGAATCTGTCTCAAGCTTAAATATACACAAGCACTCTGCCTCCACAGCCCTCTGAGACAAGGGGTTCCAAAGACTGATGGGGAATTTGCAGAAAAATTTGCAAAAATTATCAAAGTAATAAACATGAAAATAACATTGTGCACAATGCCATCAGGGTAATCTGTAGGTCTTTGGTGCTTTGGTATAGTATCAAAGATCACCTCAGTGAGGAACATCTAGGTGGGATAATGAAAAAAAGTCCAAAAATACAAAGAACCAATACCTAACAGAGACTGTGAGAATTGGAAAGAGATATGAAATTGGGACAAAGTTGAAAATTTACACGCACAATTTGCAAACACATAGCTAAAATGCTGACAAACAAATATTGCCGATGTTAATCATAGCAGGGAGCTAAAAGATACCAAGAACATCATTGGTGCAGTGCCCTCTTCCCTATCCCTTCTCCCCTCTCCTCCCCACACACCCCACCAGCTATCAGAATTGGAATGCAACAAAGGGTCTCTAATATGAACATCAACATGTCTTTCCAAACACTCTTTTCAGCTTTTTCTGCAGAATTCTTTTCTGATCAAAGAAAGGAATGTTAATCCTAGACATTACAAGATGTTTCAAACAACCAGTCTTCAAGAAATATAGGCAATGACGCAGCTACCCTTCTTGGAAATGTACCTCAAACCAATCCTAGAAGATTCTTTTTAATTCACTTGTGGGTTGTGTACATCGCTGGGTGGCCAGTGTTTATTGCCCATTCCTCGTTGCCCCTTGAGAAGGTGGTGATGAGCTGCCTTCTTGAATCACTGCAGTCAATTGTGTTGCAGATAGACCCACAATGCCCTGAGGGAGTGAGTTCCAAGATTTGATCCAGCAACAGTAAAGGAACAGCGGTATACTTCTGAGTCAGGATGGTGAGCAGCTTGGAGAGGATCTTGCAGGTTCCCATGTATCAGCGGCCCATGTCCTTCTAGATGGAAGTGGCCATGGGCTTAGAAGGTGCTGCCTGAGGATCTTTGGTATATTTCTTGTAGATAGTACACACTGCTGTTACTGAACATTGCTTGTTTTACTGTATAATTCCTTCTCCATTTCCCTCATCCACCATCCTCTGTCATCTCATGAAAATGACCAATTCTGGACATCTAAAATGAAAACAAATATTCCGGCCAGTCAGCATCATTAGATTAAAAAGACATATTGGTGTTTTCATTAAAATAGTTCTGAAGAACTGAAAATTGAAGGAAATCAAACGTATTAGTTGATCAGAAACAAAGAGAGAGATTGAAATGTTTATTTATTTCAATGTAGACGCATTCAATAGCCTGAAAAATCTGTCTCAATGAATGCAATAAATTCATGACATAAAATGTCATTTGAGTAAATCTGTCCCAGTTTCAAAAATGCTTCAACAAATATGAATGAAAGAAAATAACTAAAAGCAGTGAGAATTCTCATAGTAAAGCTGAGAGAAAATTGGGGATATTAGACAGGCTGACAGGTTGTAGGTTCAGGACCGAAATACAGAGAAACAAGTAGTCTGTATGTCAATCATGCACACGATAAAAGGGGCTAATAAAAACAGTCTGTTCCACAACCTCACCGCTATCAGAACCGCATCTGACAAAGTGTCTTTGCTCTTGATAACTTGTCTCTCTCTATCTCTCTCTCTCTCCTCTCTGACAGGCCCTGCCTCACTTAACAGCTAGATATCGTGATGCATGAATTCACTGAAGAAAAAATATGCGCAAATTGCAAAGACAGCAATTGATTCGGAGCTGTCAGAACTGGAGCTCACTGCTGCTCCCAAGCTCTACACATCAATAAATTCACTGACTCGATGGCAGCTTTTGTTTAGGTTTAGTACAGAACTAACCAGATATTTAATAATACAAAAAATACTTAATTTAAAATATTTTCAGACAAACTGAGAATCTCGAAATTTCTTCATGTTTACTTGGTATGTATCGGTTATGTTTAAGTGGGTAGCACCTTCACCTCTGAGTCAGAATGATTTTAGGTCAACCTCGAAACTTGAATAGGAAACGTAGGTGTAACATTTTAGCACAGTTCCAGTGGAGGGCTACATTGCTGAAAGTTCTGACTTATAGCTGAGATATTAAACTGAGAGCCCGTCTTCTCTCTCAAGTGATGTAAGAGATTCTCATGGCAACATTTTAAACAAGACCCAAAGAGATATCCCAAGTAACTTAGCCAATAACGACCCTGCAATCCACTAAAACAGATTATCTGGTCACTTTCACATCAGCATTAATCCAGCCTTGCTGTGTTTCCTATTTGAGAAAAGTGACTACCATTTGCTTCATTTGCTGTAAAGCACTTTGGGATCTCTTTAGTTCTTGAAAGAAATTATGTCGATGTAAATCTTCATTAGCTGATGTGGAAAGAGATATGGATACCAAGTGATAAAATCCACAGCGTCAAGGTGACGCTCCATTTGACCTCACTGACATCATTCTGTAGGACTGGGAAAGTTTTAAAAATTGCAAAAAGAGGGGAGAAGATAAACTTTGAGGGTAAACTTGCAAGTGGTATCAAGATCAGACAGCAAGAGCTTTTTATGTAACAACAAAGTAAACACAGGAACTTAGAGATTAAGTCCAAAGAAATAATAATGGGGAACCAGGAAATAGCAGAAGAGTTGAATAAACATCTTGCATCAGTTTTCCTAGTAGAAGACACTAATAACATTCCAAAAATTGCTAAAAGAGCCAAGAGGCAAAAAGGGAAGAGGAAACAATGTTTCTAAAAACTCATTCATGGGACATGGGCATCGCTGCCTGGGCCAGCATTTGTCGCCTGTCCCTAGCTGCCCTTGAGAAGGTGATGGCGACCCGCCTTCTTGAACCTCTGTAGTCCATCTGCTGTAGGTTCACCCACAATGTCTTGAGGAAGGGAATTCCAGGATCTGACCCAGTGACGCTGAAGGAACGGCGATATATTTCCATGTCAGGATAGTGAGTGGCTTGGAGGGGAACCTGCTGTAGCTTTCTACAGTCTTTCTCCATTTAAGTAATGTTGAGCTTGCTCATTCTTCCTCCCAAAGTGGATAACTTCACATATTTCATTTAATATTCTAAATTTTGGTACAGTCTAGACCAAAAGGGCATAATCTGAGAGTATGGGGTTATGCAGTTATGCCAGATATGAGACAGACTTTCTTTTCTCTCAGAGGGTAGTGAACCTTTGAAGGTCGTTGCCACAGACAGATATAGCATTTGGGTCATTAAATGTATTTAGGGCTGAGCCAGGTAGAATTTTAGTTAGTAAGGAAATCGAGGGTTATGGGGGAAAAGGCAGGTAAGCAGAATTGAGGATGCTCAAATCAGCTATGATCTCAAATGGAGCATCACCTTGACGCTGTGGATTTTATCACATTGTATCCATATCTCTTTCCACACCAGCTAATGAAGATTTACATTGACATAATTTCTTTCAAGAACAGACTCAATGAGCTGAATGGCATGCTTCTGCTCCTACATCTTGTATTTGGCTAAGACCAGGGCTTTTCGAGTGTTGTGGGAAACAGCAATGGGCAATTAACCAATTATCGTCCATTGTGCTAGGCTCCTCTCTGATTACCACCAGCACTAACTCATTCATATTCTGCATAAAGTTTTATTCATCGCCTCCAATGAATTCCCTCTTATATCTCATGGAGGCACTACCAGCAGCCAGGCAACCCATAGAAGGAAAAGGCTACAGCCTGAATGCCTGAGTGATATCTCCAACTCAGCAGAGAAAGCATGTCGCACACCATAAGGTCGCCCCCTTTATTTAATTTTGATAAAATAAGGGCATCACTGATTCGGCCTGAGTTAATGGGAACAGCAGATGCTGGAGAATCCGAGAAAAGAAAGTGTGGAGCTGGATGAACACAGCAAACCACGCAGCATCTCAGGAGCACAAAAGCTGGCCTTTCAGGCATAGGCCCTTCATCAGAAAAGGGGGAGTGGGAGAGGGTTCTGAAATAATGGGTGGGGGGGTGGCGGGTCGAAAATGGATAGAGGAGAAAATAGGTGGAGAGGAGACAGACAAGCCAAAGGGCTGCGGTGGAATGGAGCCAGTAGAGTTGAGTGTAGGTGGGGAGGTAGGGAGGTGATACGTCAGTCCGGTGAGGATAGACAGGTCAAGGGGGCGGGATGAGGTTAGTAGGTAGGAAATGGAGGTGCGGCTTGAGGTGGGAGGGGGGGATAGGTGAGAGGAAGAACATGTTAGGGAGGCAGGGACGAGCTGGGCTGGTTTTGGGATGCAGTGGAGGGAGGGGAGATTTTGAAGCTTGTGAAGTCCACATTGATACCATTGGGCTGCAGGGTTCCCAAGCGGAATATGAGTTGCTGTTCCTGCAACCTTCGGGTGGCATCATTGTGGCACTGCAGGAGGCCTAGGATGGACATGTCGTCTGAGGAATGCGAGGGGGAGTTGAAATGGTTCGCACCTGGGAGTTGCAATTGTTTATTGCGAACCAAGCGTAGGTGTTCTGCAAAGTCATCTGCTTGGCTTGGGGACCGCCCCTTTGGCTTGTCTGTCTACTCTCCACCTATCTTCTCTTTTATCCATCTTCGATCCACCTCCCCCCTCTCCCTATTTATTTCAGAGCCCTCTCCCCATCTTCCTTTTCTGATGAAGGGTCTAGGCCCGAAATGCCAGCTTTTGTACTCCTGAGATGCTGCTTGGCCTGCTGTGTTCATCCAGCTCCACAGTTTGTTATCACTGCTTACTCCTGCATTTGTTGGCCATCCTTAATTACCCAGAAGGCATTGAAGAATCAACAATATTACTGTGGGTTTGGAGGTCAAATGAGGTAAGGTTGGCAGATTTCCTTCCCTGAAAAACAACCTTTAACCCAGCTCAGTGTTTATAACAACTGGCAGTGATTATGTGATAGCCAATAGGCTAATGATAGGCTTCAAATTCCTGACTTTTTGTGGAATTCAAATGACATCTTCTGTCAAAGTGGGATTCAATCCCAAGTTCCCAGAACCCCAGCCTGGGTTGATGAAATCCAGTGACATTGCCTCAATGTCAACATCTCCGCTGTTGCACATTGCCCTAATTATCAGCCTCATCTTTATCCCCAGTGGATTGCCTTTGCTCCTCCAGTTCCTCTGCATTGAAAACATTGCCGTTTGTCAGCTCAGGGTCTGAGGACAGTGCATACCACAATGATTCAGGACACTTTTTCTGGGGTAAAACCCTCTGCCAGGAGATTGAGCTTTGAAACGTCATTAGTGAAGGGAAGGTCGTGCCTCACAAACCTTATTCAGTTCTTTGAGAAGGTGACCAAACAGATAGATGAGAGTAAACCGGTTGATGTGGTGTATATGGATTTCAGCAAGGCATTCGATAAGGTTCCCCACAATAGGCTATTGTACAAAATGCGGAGGAATGGAATTGTGGGAGATATAGCAGTTTGGATCGGAAATTGGCTTGCTGAAAGAAGACAGAGGGTGGTAGTTGATGGGAAATGTTCATCCTGGAGACCAGTTACTAGTGGTGTACCGCAAGGGTCGGTGTTGGGTCCACTGTTGTTTGTCATTTTTATAAATGACCTGGATGAGGGTGTAGAAGGATGGGTTAGTAAATTTGCAGACGACACTAAGGTCGGTGGAGTTGTGGATAGTGATGAAGGATGCTGTAGGTTTCAGAGAGACATAGATAAGCTGCAGAGCTGGGCTGAGAGGTGGCAAATGGAGTTTAATGCAGACAAGTGTGAGGTGATGCACTTTGGTAGGAGTAACCGGAAGGCAAAGTACTGGGCTAATGGTAAGATTCTTAGCAGTGTAGATGAGCAGAGAGATCTCGGTGTTCATGCACTCAGATCCTTGAAAGTTGCCACCCAGGTTGACAGGGCTGTTAAGGCGGCATACAGTGTTTGAGCTTTTATTAATAGAGGGATCGAGTTCCAGAACCAAGAGGTTATGGTGAAACTGTACAAAACTCTGGTGTGGCCGCACTTGGAGTATTGTGTACAGTTCTGGTCACCGCATTATAAGAAGGATGTGGAAGCTTTGGAAAGGGTGCAGAGAAGATTTACTAGGATGTTGCCTGGTATGGAGGGAAGGTCTTGCAAGGAAAGGCTGAGGGACTTTAGGCTGTTTTCATTAGAGAGAAGAAGGTTGAGAGGTGACTTAATTGAAACATATAAAATAATCAGAGGGTTAGATAGGGTGGATAGGGAGAGCCTTTTTCCTAGGATGGTAACGGCGAGCACGAGGGGGTATAGCTTTAAATTGAGGGGTGAAAGATATAGGACAGATGTCAGAGGTGGTTTCTTTACTCAGAGAGTGGTAAGGGAATGGAACGCTTTGCCTGCAACGGTAGTAGATTCGCCAACTTTAGGTACATTTAAGTCGTCATTGGACAAGCATATGGACGTACATGGAATAGTGTAGGTTAGATGGGCTTGAGATCAGTATGATAGGTTGGCACAACATCGAGGGCCGAAGGGCCTGTGCTGTGCTGTAATGTTCTACGTTCTATGTAAGGAGCACAGTGGTCTCTTCCGCTACATTCCTGTTGGAGGCGTGGGGAGTGTGGATCCATGTTTTGCATTAGTGTGCGGATTTGGTAAAGATGTCATGAGCTCTGGTCTCCCAGCAGCCACCCCTGTATTGGATCACGGTCCTGTGAGTGCTTCATTCTGTTTGAGTCGTGACAGCTCCCAGGCAATCTGGTGCAGACTTCTAAAATGTAGCTTGGATAATAATTCAGAGGGGTGGATTTCTATTCTGTCCACAAGTGCTGCTGTTTGATGAATTAGTTCTCAAAGCAATGTGGATGCACTCATAGCACCCTGCACCTAGGTGGATCTCAATTCCTAAGCAGTTTGACTCCTTTCATCAAAGTTGGAATTAATCGGCTTTGGCAAAAATGGCAGTAGTAATGTCCTGGATGCACTTAGGAGTAGAGGATTTGGAGATGTCACAGAAGTTCTCAGTAGCTCCCTGAAAGAAGTTGCTAGCATGAAAACTAAAGGCAATTTGAAAGGCTTTGAGATGATGTTGTCACCCAGCCTTTGTCAGTGCAACCTCCCATCCAGCAGCTTGAATAGCTTTGTGGTGGGACCTCCCCAGTCATCAGTTGCTTTGCTGCTGTGACATTTGCAGATAACTGCAGCAAAGCCTATAGACCCAAATTCTTCCCATTCCTCTACACCTCCCTGGTGGACCTTATCCTGCGGTTTCTCTCTCTGGAGGCTATGAAGTAGCTGCTGGATATTGCTATTTGTGCTTGAGCTCTTCGAATCACAGTCCCTTTGTCTGTCACCCTCTCACTAATAGCCAGGCCACAAGAAGGCCAGTCAAGGTGTCAGATTTCTGTTTCAGGTCCCTGAGCAGGCATTCCATGGGGAATGCCAGAGAGATCACAAGGTGATATTGAAAGAATACCTGAGCTATCACATCCTTACCGTTTGAGCTGAGCATTAGAACCTTGCACATTGCGACAGGTGGTCCTCCTCATCTGGGTTAGGTGGCCTTATTAAATGCACAGTGGATAGCCAAAGCAAAGCATTGGACGTCTGGCACTAAGCCACCATGAAACTTGCCCCCTCTCTAACAAACCTCTCCCTCCCACAATGTCGTCCACATCCTTACAAACTTATTTCACCATGTGAAGATTGAACAGATGTTATGTATTTTCTTCCAATACTCACTATGGATTGTCATTAGCAAATGGAAACAGCTGGTTCCACTTTCAAAATTTTTCTTTACAATAAGATTAGTTGAGCTTGTGTGACAAAGAGGTAATTAATCAGTAGAACATAATGCTGCTTGACTATTTGAAGCCATAACTTAACTTTGCCAATGACTAGCCTCCAGATTGAAGGGGGGATTGGAGACAGATGAGTGGTATTGTTTGATCAGTGAGGCATGATTAGTGCAATTGTTTCAATGTTGCTAACTGCCTATATAGAAGGAAAAGTAACTGACTCCTCCTACTTTGCCATCTCAGTTTGTGAACATATTGCTCCGTTGTCTTTTGATCTAGCATTGCGATATTCAAACATTATACTCCAAACCTCTGTCGGTGAACCCCTCTCCCCCACCGCCCTGACATTCCTCACCTTCCCCATTTTGGTTTTGTTCTTGATGACCCTTCAGCCTCCTCCAGTTTTGTTGAACCTCTTCACATCATCATTACTTTGTCTGCTTTACCTCTCGAACCTCTGGATGATCATATGCCCTTGTTGGCCCTCCACCCCACACCTACAGAGGCCAGAGTAACTGTTATTTGTAGAGATCCTGATATTTCCTATTAACTATGGGGTTCTATCCTCCCATCTGTAATTGCACCTCCCTCCCATCATAATCACGAGTAACATTGGGTACCTGACATACTCATCAAGCTTTTGTGCCTTTGAGTCTCTCAATTGTGGAGATGAAGAATGGAAATGCAAGTTGGTTCAGTGAATTGAGCTATTAATGCTTTGCAAATGCCACTCACAATGAGATTCTGAACTTACTGCCTCATGCTTGAAGATCTAATCATTCAGAATCAGATTTTTGGTCCTTGCCTGATTAAGCCACCCCCTCACCAATATTTGTGCCAGCTCTGAGACAGAAAATATAACGGCCAGGTGAACACAATATTAGTACTTAGGTTTCTCTGCATTAATTAGCACCTGGGAGAAAATGTTCTTCTAAAAATTACACAGAATTTTTTTTATAGACTTGTAAAGTCATAGAATTGTACAGCATGATAACAAACGTTTTTGTTCAACTTGTCCATGCCAATGAGATATCCTAAATTAAATTAATCCTATTTGCCTGCATTTGGCCCATATCCCTCTAGACCCTGCCTATTCACCTACCCAACCTTTTAAATGTTGTAATTGTACCCACCTGCACTACTTTGTCTGGCTGATCATTCCATATACATACCACACTCTGGTTGGAAACAGTTGTCCCTTAAGTCCCTTTTAAATCTTTCCTCTCTCACTTTAAACCTATGCCCTTTAACTTTGAACTCCCCTACCCTGGGAAAAAGATCCTGGCTATTCGCCCTATCCATGCCCTCATGATTTTATAATTGAGGGGTTACCCATTGACCTCCAATTCTCCAGGTAAAATAACGCCAGTCTATTCAGCCTGTCCCAATGGCTCAAACCTTCCAATGCTGGTGACGTCCTCATAAAACTTTTCTGTACCCTTTCAAGTTACACAACATCCTTCCTATAGCAGAGAGACAAGAATTGAATGCAGTATTCTGAAAGTGGCCTAATATATGTCCTGGATGGTCAGGACATGACGTAACATGACATCACAACTCCTATACTCAATGCACTGACCAATAAAGGCAAGCATACCAAGCACCACCTTCATTATTCTGTCCACCTGGGACTCTACTTTCAAGGAACGATGAAACTGCGCTCCAAAGGTCTGTTTGTTCAGCAACACTCCCCAGGACCTTACCACTTAGTGTATAGGTACTTGCCCTGATTTGCCTTCCCAAAATGCAGCACCTCACATTTGATCTACGTTAAACTCCGTCTGCCACTCCTCAGCCCATTGGCCCATCTGATCGAGGTCCCATTGTAATCTGAGATAGTTTGTATTTGTAGTGTCTGAAGTAATTGGGACAGATATATTTTACGTGATGGGGGATTCTAGCAGAAAATATTTCCATTGATTTTAGATTTTTCAAGCGAGCGGAACAGGGGTGCAGCTGTGCCTGTTGCTCAACATGTAAGAGACTGTGTGACATGCTACCTTTGATTTTTTCAGTCGTTTATATTAATGAACAGAAGATCATTGGAATTAAGCCCACAATTTCCCAATATCCATTCCTGATGTGTATGAGTAGTATGCAAGGGGACACCACAGCAGTGCGCATTCAGGCATTACACTTTACATTTTAATTTAGGATTGCGGCCTATTCATATGGGAAGTGAAGGGGTGCAGAGGGCTTGGAGGAGGTGTTGGTTCACTCTGCTGGCTTGCAATGCGGTGACACCAGCATGCTGGGTTCAATTCCCACACTGGCTGAGGTTACCAGGGAGGACTCTCCTTCTCAAACCTCTCCCCTCACCTGAGGTATGGTGACTCTTAGATTAAACCAACACCAGCCGTCACTCTCTAATGAGAGAGCAGCCCTATGGTCTGGTAGGACAATGGTAACTTTACCTTTTATTCCAACAGTTAGTACACACACAAGTTTAACACACAGCTATTTTTCAATATCAGCCTCATTTTTATATTTATATATAATAGATGAAAAAGTTCTGCAGTTGCAATTTTGATTAGTTTATCATTTTAACTTGTCTGTAGCATAATAAATATTAGCAAACTGAACAAGATCTCTGTTCAAGAACAAAACACTTCCAATATCTATTGAGTCCAATGTGAAACTGCTAAAATTTCAAACAGTCCTTAGAAGGGCTGATATACAGAACCACTATTGCGTCAGTCAGAAAGTCCTTAACTCCAAATTTAGTGTATTCTGAGGTATCAGAAAGTGTTTGTAAGGGATAGTGTGCCGCTAAAAGCTTTGGTTCCTCTTGTAGATTTCTAAGCACATTGTGTACAAATGGTGCCGTGATCTGTGCCCCACAGGAGACGAGTTGTTTACTTGGAGCCTCCCCACTTTAGAGGAAGTGTCACAATTGATGGATGATATCTTTCCATCTTGGGGGAGGGGTACTCATGGAAGTCAAAATAAGTGATCTGGGTCTATGAAATAACCCGTTAGGATTTTCCATAGGGATCCATTAAAAGCCTGTTTTCCTCAGCTTCACTTTGGGGAATTTGAAATTGCTGTCGAGAAATGTATTTTTAATAAGGCAATTTTTCATCTGAAATACGTGTAAAATTGTGACTTCATTATCGACTCTGTGTAAAACAATACAACACCTAATTTCCAACATATGCGTAAAATACAAAGCTCGGTGTTGTAAATACTTTACATGAAATAAAGTGAAATCTGACAAAGGGGCAGTATATATCACCCATTTCAGAACTTGTCTCATTTTAAGCACTTTCATTTCAGTTGAACCTTAGCCAGAGACTGTCTTCCTGAAATGTCTTCTCTTTTTTAAAGCTGCAGGAACTGCTACATATTTTACAACATTTGCAGTCTTATTCCTTTTCATTTCATCTTCATAGACCAGAAATAGACAAGTTTAACTTCTCCGATGGCTTAATGCATCAGTGTCACTCAATGCATTTGCTTTGTAAAGAGGTAATGATTTTATAGCAGATTAACCCAAATGTATTTTTTCAAAATCTGTATTCCACTTTTGAAAGTGGTGTGCTTGTTTGTGTCAGCTAATTGATGTAAAGAATCATGTGGGCAAGGATTCCTTTGTCTACCCTGCAGTACTTGCATCTCTTGTGGCTAAAAGTCAGTGACTCAAAGACAGATATCTCCATGAGGCGGACAGCACAGTAGGAAAAATGACAGAATATGTCAAAATAAATCAATACATCACCTGCCTCAAATGTTGCACTGAAGAACTGTAGCTGCTCATGTTGGCCAAGGTATAGAAAACACTGCCTCTCGCAGGTAATTGCCCGGTTAGAGATTAGGTTAATAACCTGAAGTTCGATCTGCTTTCAGTCTTTTTATTTTTATGTTCTTGGAATTTAGACTGAAAAAATTTCTTATGAAAGGATGTTTTAATAAATACAATAAAGAATTTATAACTCATGCTAAACACAGTATTGAACTAGCAGATAAATGTTACATTTTCTATTCATGTTACATATTGATTTAGGTATATCAGAGAAGTAGGGTTTCTTATATTAGACATCATATTAGCAATTTATTAGCTATGTTGGAATTTTCCTTTGAGATTCTCCAACTTCACTGCCTTAACTTTATTGCTATGATGCAGAGGTGCCAGCATTGGACTCAGGGGCTTTTTCTGTAGTTTTGCCTCCACACTAAGACCTCTAAAAACAATCCCAGACATCACTGATAATTGGAACTGCAGATGCTGGAGAATTCCAAGATAATAAAATGTGAGGCTGGATGAACACGGCAGGCCCAGCAGCATCTCAGGAGCACAAAAGCTGACGTTTCGGGCCTAGACCCTTCATCAGAGAGGGGGATGGGGAGAGGGAACTGGAATAAATAGGGAGAGAGGGGGAGGCGGACCGAAGATGGAGAGTAAAGAAGATAGGTGGAGAGAGTATAGGTGGGGAGGTAGGGAGGGGATAGGTCAGTCCAGGGAAGACGGACAGGTCAAGGAGGTGGGATGAGGTTAGTAGGTAGCTGGGGGTACGGCTTGGGGTGGGAGGAAGGGATGGGTGAGAGGAAGAACCGGTTAGGGAGGCAGAGACAGGTTGGACTGGTTTTGGGATGCAGTGGGTGGGGGGGAAGAGCTGGGCTGGTTGTGTGGTGCAGTGGGGGGAGGGGACGAACTGGGCTGGTTTAGGGATGCAGTAGGGGAAGGGGAGATTTTGAAACTGGTGAAGTCCACATTGATACCATATGGCTGCAGGGTTCCCAGGTGGAATATGAGTTGCTGTTCCTGCAACCTTCGGGTGGCATCATTGTGGCAGTGCAGGAGGCCCATGATGGACATGTCATCTAGAGAATGGGAGGGGGAGTGGAAATGGTTTGCGACTGGGAGGTGCAGTTGTTTTTTGCGAACTGAGCGGAGGTGTTCTGCAAAGCGGTCCCCAAGCCTCCGCTTGGTTTCCCCAATGTAGAGGAAGTCGCACCGGGTACAATGGATGCAGTATACCACATTGGCAGATGTGCAGGTGAACCTCTGCTTAATATGGAAAGTCATCTTGGGGCCTGGGATAGGGGTGAGGGAGGAGGTGTGGGGACAAGTGTAGCATTTCCTGCGGTTGCAGGGGAAGGTGCCGGGTGTGGTGGGGTTGGAGGGCAGTGTGGAGCGAACAAGGGAGTCACGGAGAGAGTGGTCTCTCCGGAAAGCAGACAGGGGACAGGGTGACATTTTAGGTCAGACAATGCATGTTTGGTGTGAGGCCTTGTTTATAATCTGCTTTTGTTTTAGTCTGGAGTCAGACTGGTTTTATTTCTAAAGTAGGAATTTATAAAACGTTACATTGACTGACTGTCTATAAATTGTGTGCTTTTTGAACAAAATAAAACTATCTACAAATACAAATTTATCCAATAAATTTGTGTGTGTGTGTGCGCGCGTGCGTGTGTGTGCAGCTGTGCGCACGCATGCGAGGGTGGGAGAGAAAGTGTGTGTGTATATGTGTGTGTGGAAGGAATTTGGGGATTCACATTTACATGTTAATCAATTAAAACTTTCTAACTGATTAAAGATTTAACAGCATCTTAGGTTAATTTAGTACACCCTTATGAGTTTTGGGAACCTTTGATCTTTTACTCATAAATTCTGTGTCTGGTACTACTTCTCACTAACACCTGAAGAAGGACTGAGGCTCCAAAAGATTTTCCTGAAGAAGAGTCTAGGCCTGAAACCTCAGCTTTCCTGCTCCTCTGATGCTGCTTGGCCTGCTGTGTTCATCCAGCTCCACACCTTGTTATCTTGGCCTATTACTTGGTGTTGTGTAATTTCTGACCTTATAACTTTATTAGAACTTTGGTATTAATCTTGGGGGAAGGCAATAACCTAGTGGTATAATCACTATTAATCCAGAGAGCCCTGTAATATTCAAGGGATAGGAGTTCAAATTCTGCCATAGCTTATCATAGAATCCCTACAATGTGGAAGCAGGTCATTTGGCCCATTAAGTTCACACTGACACTCTGAAGAGCATCCCACCCAGATTCACCTCACTACCCTATCCCTGTAACCTGTATCTTCCATGGCTAACCCAGCTAGCCAGCACATCCCTAGACACTTTGAGCAATTTAGCATGGCCAACCCATCTAACCTGCACTTCATTTGATTGTGGGAAGAAACCGGACTACCCGGAGGAAACCCATGCTGACACAGGGAGCAGATGCAAACTCCACACAGACAGTCAGCTGAGGGTGGAATCGAAGCTGGGTGCCTGGCGCTGTGACAGGAGTGTGAGCCACTGAGCCACTATGTCCCCCTGGTACAGTACATGGTTGATTTGAATTCATTAAAAAGTCTGGAATTAAGAGTCTAATAATGACTAGACCATGATTGTTGGAAAAACCCCATCTGGTTCATTAGTGCCCTTTAGGGAAGGAAACTGCTATTTTTACCTGTTCTGGCCTACATGAGACTCCAGACCCACAGCAATGTGATTGACTCTTAACTGCCCTCTGGCAATGAGGGATTGTCAATAAATCCTGGTCTAGCCAGCAACACGCACATTCCATAAAGGACAAGTAAAGGACGTTTACCCAAATCAACTGAGTATCTATCAAACTTCCATCTGAAGTTACAGCAGCAAAGCTATAGGAGCTAAAAGGGCTTAGCAAAATGCACTATTTTACAGCAAAACAGCAATTGAAACAAGCAACTTTGCAATTGTTTATTTATTCAGTTCTTATATTGTGTTGATTCCTTATACTGACATCATCTAGAATGCATCAGGGTATCATGTTAGTTCATGCAGAAAATTATAAAAGTGAGTTTATAATTAATTATTCAACAGACATAATGAATGCGTTTGAGCCTGCTTCGCCATTTAATATGATCATGGCTGATCTTATCTCGGCCTCATCTCAACTCTCCTGCCTGCTCTCCATGAACATTTGACCCATCTCTAATTAAAAATTGGTCTATCTCTTCAAGTTCATTCTGACATAAAGCCAGGTTACTGTTTGGGTTTTCTTCAGGTGGTCTTGCTGATCAGGAGGACATCACTGAAAACAACAGAAGCTGGGGATAACAGCGGGTCAGACAGTATACATGGAGAGAGAGCAAGCTAACATTTCGAGTCTAGGCGACTCTTCATCAGAACTGGAGTGGAGTAAGGAGGCTGACTTAGATCTCTAACTTTTGTTGCTTTCAGGGCGTCAGAGAAAACCTTGTTTACAATGTTTACCTGGGAATTATGGCCAGGTTTTAAGACGTTTAATCAAAATGAACCCATGAACAAATTGTGGGTCTGTGTATTTATTTTTATTTATTCATGAGATTAGGTCATGACTGGCTGAGCCAGCATTAATTGCCCATCCCTAATTGCCCAGAGGACAGTTTAGAGTTAACCGCATTGCTGTGGGTCTGGAGTCACATGTTGGCCAGACCAGGTAAGGGTGGCAGTTTTCTTCCCTGAATGACATTAGTGAACCAGATGGGTTTTTCTCCTGACAGTTGGCAATGAACTCATGATCATCATTAGACTCTTAATTCCAATTTTGTTTTAATTGAATTCAAACTCCACGATCTGCCATGGTGGGATTTGAACCCAGGTCCCCAGAACATTACCTGAGTCTCTGGAATAATACCACTAGGCCATCACCTCCCCTGGACCAATAGTGGCATTGAGTGATATTAGAGTTGCAAATAGTAGGGTCCTTGAAGACCTAAGCAATGGTTGGAATCAGTAAAATAGGATCAGATAATACGGGTGGAGGAAGCATGTCAGCAGATAATTGCCAAATTTCACCAATCCCAACCGCATTTTTGTTGGAGACTTGAGAAAATTTGGGCAGCAAAGACCTGCGCTTTCCTTGTTGGGTCAGAGAGCATGAGGCTTGAGATAAAGATGGGGTGTTACAAGTTGAGGTTTAGAACTTCACGGGCGAAGGGATGAGAAAGATTTTAAGACCATAGAGTGAACTCATCTATAATTAGATTAAAATATAGACAATGATGGCAAATTCTCAAAATAGTATCTGGTAAAATTCTAAACCAGCACACAACCCAAACACCCAGTGTAATCTTCTGGGCCTAGATGAGATGGTGCCAGTTGCAAGGATTAAAAGTAATTCAGATAGTATGTTTTTAAAATTTATTCACTCATAAGATGTAGGCATCGCTGGCTGGCCCGCATTTATTACCCATCCTTTGTTACATGGAAACATAGAAGTTAGGAGCAAGAGGAGGCCATTTGGCCCTTTGAACCTGCTTCGCCATTCTCACAATCATGGCTGATTGCCCAACTCAATAGACTAACCCTGCTTTCTCCCATAACCTTTGATCCAATTCACCCCAAGTGCTATATCTTGTCACCTCTTGAATACATTCAATGTTTTGGCATCAACTACTTCCTCTGGTAATGAACTCCATAGGCTCACCACTCTTTGGATAAAGAAATGTCTCTTCATCTCTGTCCTAAATGGTCTACCCCAAATCCTCATACTGTGTTGCCTGACTCTGGACACACCCACCTTTGGGAACATCCTCCCTGCATCTGCCCTGTCCAGCCCTGAACTCCAGTGAAAACAATCCCAACCTGGTGAATCTCCCTTCATACGTCATACCCACCATCCCCGGAATCAGCCTGGTAAGTCGTCGCTGCATTCCAGCGAGAGCAAGAACATCCTTCCATAAAAAAGGAGACTAAACCCTGAAGAAAGTGTTGGGGAGCTGCCTTTTTGAACCACGGCAGTCCATGTGCTCAAGGTAGACACATAATGTCCTTAGGGAAGAAATTCCAAGATTTTGACCCAGAGAAACGGAAGGAGCAGCGATATATTTCCAATTCAGGATGGGGAGTGGCTTGGAGAGGAATTTGAAGGTGATGATGTTCTCATGTATTTGCAGCCTTTACCCTTCTAGATGGAACTGGTATTGGGTTAGGAAGGTGCTGTCTGAGGATCTTTGGTGAATTTCTGCAGTGCATCTTGTAGATAGTGCATACTGCTGCTACTGAGCGTTGGTTGGTGGAGGGAGTGGATGTTTGTGGATGTGGTGTCAGGAGTTCCCGAGCCCTACAAACTTGGACCTATTTACATTTACAGTGGTCATGTCCAAGCTCATATTTTTGTCCTTACATTAATTGAGGCCCCTAAGTGGTCAATAAATGCCCACTTAAAGGCATGACCCTGCCTGGACTACAATGACTTCAGGTGCAGATATGAAGGAGTTGGCTGATCTAACCTGTGTGGGCAAGCAGTCAGTTTTGGGGGTGGGGTGGACTCTCTGTCTTCACTCCTTTATGTAGGGAAGGAGGATGGCCACTGATAGCCAGGAAGCTCAACTCCGCCTACCCAAACGACACTCACCTTTCCAGGTCAGTGACTCCCCTCATCCCAGAAATCTGGAGACTGTTCTCCCGACAGCAGCTCCAGCCTCTGCGTTGGCATGGCCGTGTTCTGGAGCTGCTGGTCTCTGATTGTCTGACAGTTCCAGGCAGGTGGGACTTCCTGGTCAAAGGTCACAGGAACACAGGAACAGGAGTAGGCCATTCAGCCCCTCAAGCCTGTTCCACCTTTCAATGAGATCATGGCTGATCTGTGGCCTAACTCCATCTACCTGACCTCCTGTCATAATCTGAGTAGGAAATTCGTTGGCAACCAGTCACTTTCCTGACTATCAGAAAGTCCAAATTAACATTCTTTACCCATATGTTTCCCTCCTGAAAACTCCTTCACTTACAGAATTAGACCTAAAATGGGAAAATTCTGGACGAACAGGCTCGAAGGGGCTGAATAGCCTACCCCAGTTCCTGTATTGTCAGGTTCTTGGTCAGATTTGAGTTTCTTGAGATTTGGAAAGAAGTCCAGCCATACCAAGTATAACAGGAACAAGAAGAGAAGTTGTTGGAAAAGCTCAGCTGGCCTGGCAGCGTATGTGAAGAACAGTTCTGAGGAAGGGCCACCGGACCTGAAACGTTAACTCTGATCTTCTTTTTCACAGATGCTGCCAGACCTGCTGAGCTTTTCCAGCAACTTCTGTTCTTGTTCCCGATTGACAGCATCCACAGCTCTTTGGTTTTTTATCAATGCAACAATAGCTGCTTTAATCAAGAATTATTCAATTATTTTTCTCCTGCTTTGTGTCAGAATTTGTAATTAACATAGAAAAGCCACAGTCTGAGGTTATCATTTGTGTCATGAATTACGTTCCAAAATAACTGAACAGGAGACCGCAGCAATGGGTCAAAAGTAGGGACTCCGACCTCTCCAAAATAAAGAGGCTTTTTTAAGCTTCCTTGTAGGCTCATAGGAGTTCTCACCATATTTATCTTCAGGAACCTCAGCTGTGCTTGGCCTGCTGTGTTCATCCAGCTCCACACTTTGTTATCTCGGATTCTCCAGCATCTGCAGTTCCCATTATCTCTGACCTCAGCTGTCTTCTCAGTGTTAGCTGGTCTCCCACAGCTCCACTGATAGAAAACTGCTTACAGACTTCCTGATCACAGCCTAAAGCTGATACTCCCTTTCCAGTGCTGGGGTATGTCTACAAACTGATTGGCCACAGTCTCTGCAAGGAAGGTGGCTATATAAAATGACAGTGGTGGTATATCTTTAAGAAAAGGGTCTAATTTTCACCAGCCCAGCTCATTAATACCCATCCCTTAATATCAAGGCCATAATCTTTATTAATACTTATCATTATCATCAGGTGACCATGCCTTGATTTCTGTCTTCATCTGCTTTGAATATGAATGAGTTAAGATCAGCTGCAGGACTGCAAAGAACTGTTACTGAGAAATGTAGCAAGTCCTTAGAAAAGTTAGGATATGCCGGAAAAGTTCAGGTAGTACATTTGATTTTGAGGTTCTTTGGCATTTGGTCTGGATTGGTCACAGCAAAACATATTGGAATGCACATGTGTGTGCCAATACAAATCCAGTCTCTTAGCTCATCAACACACTAACTACAGTACCATTAGTTCCTCCGGACTTGACTGGACAATTACAGCAAGTGGGAAGAATGCACTCATTCTTATGGGCACGCACTGCAGCCTAACTTATCGAAAAGACCTCAGGATGACTCCAGTTTTCTTCTGCTCTCTGTGTATCAGCCTTCAATCTCCTACCTGTCTATCAGCTCAGTTGTTAGAAATCTCACACTAATTGAAGGTAGATTTCTAAAATCTGTCTAAATCACTAAATTGATTTTAACTTATTGAAGAAGTATCAAGGATGGTCTTTACAAGACATCTATCTTTCAATGCTAATTAAGGTTCTTTAAAAATAATTAAAACTTGCAAGCCCAAAGGAAGTCATCGAGACGAGTACAGTTACAGCATTTACAAGATATTTGGACAAACACATGGATAAGAAAGGCTTGGAGGGATATGGGCCAAACGCAGGCATATCAGACTAGTTCAGTTTAGGAGGCCTGGTTGGCATGGATGAGTCGGGCTGAAGGGTCTGTTTCTGTACTGTATGACTCTTTGGCTCATTTTATACTAAATCTTAATCTCAAAATGTGTATAGGTGGCCCCCGATTTACAAACATCCAA